>NC_069503.1:549664406-549811906 GCF_027579735.1 Bombina bombina
GAGTGAGAGAAATAAAGAGTGAGAGAGAGTGAGAGGAAGAGAGAGTGAGATAAAGAGTGGGGAAAGAGGAGAGAGAGAGAGAGAGTGAAAGAGATAGAGAGATAAAAAAAAGAGAGAGAGAGTGAAAGAGAGAGAGAGAGAAAGAGATAAAAAAAAGAGAGAGAGTGAAAGAAAGAGTGAGATAAAGATAAAAAAGAGAGAGAGATAAAGGAGAGAGGGAGAGATCAAGAAAGAAAGATAAAAAGAGAGTGAGAGAAATAAAGAGAGTGAGAGAAATAGAGAGAGAAAGAGAGAGAATTAATATCTCTCTCTCTCTCTATATATATATATATATATATTTCTCTCTCTCTCTATATATATATCTATATCTATATCTATATCTATATATATATATATATATATATATATATATATATATATATATATACACACACACTATTTGTGTGTTTCTTTGGCGTATCATAGCCATTGCCTCACCAGTCTTTGGCCTCACCGCACGTCACTGGTTGATGCAATATACTTGGATTTTGCAAAGGCTTTTGATACAGTTCCACATGAGCGATTGTACAAAATTAAAGGACTGAGAATAGCTGAGAATATTAAATATTGAATAGATAACTGGATAAAAGACTGATTGGAACAGCCAATAGAATGCGAGCTCAATCCTATTGGCTGATTGGATCAGCCAAAAGGATTAAAGCTCAATCCTATTGGCTGATTGAATCAGCCAATAGGATTTTTTACCCTTTAATTCCGATTGGCTGATAGAATTCTATCAGCCAATCGGAATTCAAGGGATGTCATCTTATATGACGTCCCTTAAAGGGAACCTTCAGTGTACGACTGGAACCATATGAAGAGGATGCTCTGCGCCGTATGTCTTGAAGATTGAGCCGCTCCGCGTCGGAAGGATAAGGATAAAAGATGCCGTCTGGATGAAGACTTCTGCCCGCCTGGAGGACGACTTCTTGCCGCTTGGATGAAGACTTCTCCCGGCTGGATGAGGATGGATGTCCGGTCTTCAAAAACTGTAAGTGGATCTTCGGGAGTTAGTGTTAGGTTTTATTAAGGGTTTATTGGGTAAGTTTTATTTTTAGATTAGGGACTTTAGGCACCGTAAAAGAGCTAAAGGCCCTTTTAGGGCAATGCCCGTCCAAATGCCCTTTTCAGGGCAATGGGGAGCTTAGGTTTTTTAGGTAGGTATTTATTTGGGGGTAGTTGGTTGTGTGGGTGGTGGGTTTTACTGTTGGGGGGTTGTTTGTATTTTTTTATACAGGTAATAGAGCTGATTTCTTTGGGGCAATGCCCTGCAAAAGGCCCTTTTTTATTTTGGGGGGGCTTTTTTATTTTGATAGGGCTATTAGATTAGGTGTAATTAGTTTAAATATTTGATAATTTCTTTTCTATTTTGTGTAATTTAGTGTTAATTATTTTTTTGTAATTTAGATAAATGTATTTTTTAATTAAATTTATTTAATTTTAGTGTAATATTAGGTTAGGCTTGTACAGGTAAATTTGTATTTATTTTTACTAGGTAGTTAGTAAATAGTTAATAACTATTTACTAACTAGTCTACCTAGTTAAAATAAATACAAACTTACCTGTGAAATAAAAATAAAACCTAAGATAACTACAATGTAACTATTAGTTATATTGTAGCTAGCTTAGGTTTTATTTTACAGGTACGTATGTATTTAGTTTTAAATAGGAATAATTTAGGTATTAATTGTAATTTTTATTTGGAATTATTTTAATTATGTTACAGTTAGTGGGTGTTAGGGTTACGTTAGGGTTAGACTCAGGGTTAGGTTTAGGGGTTAATAACTTTAGTATAGTGGCGGTGACATTGGGGGAAGCATATTAGGGGTTAATAAGTGTAGTTAGCTGGCGGCGATTTTGGTGGCAGCATATTAGGGGTTAATAACAGTAATGTAGGTTGCGGCGATGTTAGGGACAGCAGATTAGGGGGTTAATAAGTGTATGTAGGTGGCGACGACATTGAAGCAGATTAGGGGTTAATAATATTTAACTAGTGTTTATGATGCGGGAGTGCGGCGGTTTAGGGGTTAATATGTTTATTATAGTGGCGACGATGTCCGGAGCGGCAGATTAGGGGTTAATAATTTTATTTTAGTGTTTGCAATGCAGGAGGGCCTCGGTTTAGGGGTTAAGGGTGTTAGTGTACTTTGTAACACTTTAGTTATGAGCTTTATGGTACAGCTCTGTAATGTAAAACTCATAACTACTGACTTTCAGGTGACGGTACAGATCTTGTAGTTATAGGCTGTACCGCTCACTTTTTGGGCGGACAAGCAAACTCGTAATACCGGTGCTATGGAAGTCCCATTGAAAAATGACTTTTTGAAAGGGGCGGTAGTTACGTTGCCTGACGGACAAAAAAGTGTGCGGTACAGCTGTACCTACAAGACTCGTAATAGCAGCGGTAGTGAAAAAACAGCGTTATACTCATAACGCAAAACTCGTAATCTAGCCGAGAGAGTGTTGTAGTAAATAAATCATACTTAGATTTTACAAAATTAATTAGTGGGATTCCCCAAGGATAAATGCTGGGCCCTGTTTCTTATGTTTCTTTTTTATAAATTACTTGGATGAAGAATTAAAAAGCACAATCTCTATTTTTGCAGATGATATAAAGCACTGTTAGGTGGTTTGGTGAGTTCAGGGTGTAATTTCTCTGCAAGGAGATTTAAAAACATCAAGGTTCACAGTAGCTATGTAGTATGCAAAAGAATTTTGAGATTGGCTGATGGCTGTCACATGATACAGGGTGTAGGAAATGTAAAAACATTTTGAAATTTATCAGAAAAATATCTACTGCTTATTTGAGGTGCTTATGCATTGTCTTGTTAAAGTGCATTTGTTGATTAGGCAATTCTAATTTATTTAATGGTCTTATGGCATAAACCGTTACATAGAGAGAGATTTCATAAGCTCTGTGAGCATTTGCTCAGTAGGAGTTGGGGTCTCAGAAAGTGTAAACAGACTGTTCACACTTTCGAAATATAATTAAATTGGAAAGTTGTTTAAAATTGCCTGCTTTGAATCATAAAAGTTTAATTTTGACTTTAGTGGTCCTTTAAATTGAACTGTTTTTCTATCGATCTCAGAAATTTAGTATTTCTTAACCATTTAGTTATTACATTACATTTGGTCTACAGGGTTAACAAGGATACTTCTTACCAGGTAAGCCACATTAGGCATTCTTTCTTAATAAACTGTTCTTTTTCTGTAGCTTTATTATCAGTATGTCTTGTAATGGGTGTTATGGGACCAAAGAGAAATGGTTCTATCCAAATATTAGCCCAAAAGCTCAAAGAGAAATAAGTTCAAGACCCCGAAGGACCCGAATTTGTTATTACATACAATAAATATCTGATGCTAAATTGTACTGTGTCTTCAAAAACATAAAGAAAGAGACTTGCTAGAACAAGAATAAAAATAAATATAAAATTATACAATTTTGTTTATTTATTTGTTTGAATATTTTAGTCAAGTATTTGTTGCAAATCTCTATCATTCTCTAAGGCTCTATATTGAAAGGATAGCAAATACTAATTTTCATCACAACTATATGAGACAATGCCGTCCTAACTATATGTAACATCAAGTCAATAATAATATCATTTATTTTAACCCTTTTATACTCCCCCAAAAATAAATCAATAGTAACACATACCAGTCCACCCCCTCCATTTTAGCACTTATTCACATGATGGGGGGTTTAGTGAGACATTGACCCTATAGCCTGTATGACAAAAGAGTGTATGCACACACATACCCAGTGTGACTGACAAAGTAAACATCTGCAATATTTATAAAGTAGCAAAACACAACCTCTCAAACGTCAGTGAATATTATTATTGCAAAATACAATGGTTTGTGTTACTATGGGTGAGGTTTGGGGTATAACTAAGGGATAAAGTTACTTATATTGCTCATTACATCTTGATTTTACGTATATTAGGGCCACAAAAACAGTATTTACTGTCCGTTCAAAATGTTATATATTCTCAAATTATGTAACAACTGAGAAAAAATTAAGATAAAGCTCAATTTAGCAGATTTTTCTAGTAATAATTTATTTTTTATTAACTGAATTAAACAAATCAGTATAGAGTCAAACATTTTTTAGGTAACTTTCCACTGTTTTACTTTCACAGAACAATATTTTTATTGTAAACATTTTTTTTTTTTTTTTTTTTTATTCTTTATTTATAAAAGAAGTTTAGGACACGGTACATTGATATTTAATGAAAAGAAAAAGAAAACATATCACATCAAGAAGATACTAGCAATCAAGAAGGTTCCAACTGCAATGATGGGGCACGATTACATATACGGGACAGGCTTCAGTGCAAGCGCTGCAACCTGCACCTCCCGTAATTTCACCTTGCACATCATAAAAGTGCTGTAAGTCTGATAAACTAGCAATGTCCAGAAATTAGCGTAAATACAATTTTCTGGAGTCGCCAGTGACTTACGGCACTTTAGAAACTGCCGGCGCCTAAGAAAAGTAAAGAAAATATCAAATCTCCCATAACAGTCTAACACGCCTCACAAAAATAAGCCCGACACATAAAAAACCCTATATCTGCAATCCTCCCCCTCTTACTACTAATAATAAATGTCTTAACCCCTAGACCGACAACCCCCCACAACACAATAAGCCTAATTAAACTATTAACCCCTATATCCGCCATAAAACCCACACCGCAAGTAATAACTAAATTATTAACCCCTAAATCCACCAACCCCAACATCGCAAACTACCTATTAAAACTATTAACCCCTAATCCGCCATTAACCCACAACACAATAAACCCATTAACACTATTAACCCCTAAACTGCCAAAGCCCACAACACAATAAACCTATTAAAGTATTAACCCCTAAACCGCCAAAGCCCACAACGCAATAAAGCTATTAAAGTATTAACCCCTAAACTGCCAAAGCCCACAATGCAATAAACCTAACCCCCAACCTAACCCCCCCTAACCTAACACCCCCTAAATGAACCCAAATTACCTAATTTACAAAATACTAAAGTTATTATTAAATTTAAAAAAAACTAACACTACTTTAAAAAATACAAATAAACTAAGTATAAATTAAAGGGACAGTCTATTTAAAATTTTGGAGTAGACAAGAAAATTGAATAGCCAATAAAATTTCAGTAGCTCTCATCCTATTGGCTGAATTGAACAGCCAATAGGATTTGAGTAGCTTTCATCCTATTGGCTGATTTGAATTTGAAGAATCAAATCAGCCAATAGGAATTCAAGTAACACCATTTTTAATCGCGTCCCTTGAATTCTCTATCCAGTGTGCGGCGAAGATCGTACGAAGAGGATCCTCCACACTCCATGGCTCCACGTTCGCCGGTCTTCAGTTCCAGAGTCCCGGTCTTCAGCTCCGCGGTCTTCAGTCTTCAGCTCCGCGGTCTTCAGTTCCGCTCCGCAAAGGATGTTCCAGTAAGAAGAAAGAAGAGGTCGCGGCTTGGAAGTAGACTTCACCGCCTGGAACAGGACCTTCTCCTCTGGACTTCAGGAACGGCGAGTAGCAACCTGGGGCTTAGACTTAGGGTTTTTTAAGGTTTTTTTTGTCAGTTTTATTTTATTTAGATAGGGTTGGCAGTAAAAGAGCTAAATGCCCTTTTAAGGGCAATGCCCAACAAATGTCCTTTTCAGGGCAATGGGTAGTTTAGGGTTTTTAGTGTTAGGTTATTTTATTTGGGGGGGTTTGGTGGGTGGGGGGGTTACAGTTAGGGGGGCTTTATGTATTTTGTTGTAAAAGAGCTAATTATCTTGGGGCAATGCCCTACAAAAAGCCCTTTTAAGGGCTACTGGTAGTTTATTAGAGTAGGGGGGGTGATTTTCTTTTGGGGGGGGGGCTTTTTTATTTTTATAGGGATAAGGTATAATTTTTTAAAATTTGGTAATTTTGTTTTTTATTTTCTGTAATTGTAGCTTAAAGGGACAGTCTACTCTAGAATTTTGATTAGACTGTCTCTTTAATTTATACTTAGTTTATTTGTATTTTTAAAGCAGTGTTAGTTTTTTTTAATTTAATAGTAACTTTAGTATTTTGTAAATTAGGTAATTTGGGTTCATTTAGGGGGTGTAAGGTTATGGGTTAGGTTTAATGCGTTGTGGGCTTTTCCGGACATCCAGGCGGCGAGAAGTGTTCATCCAGAGGGTGACATCATCTATTGCGGGGGTGTCTTCTATCTTCATCCTGGTGGAGCAGCGAAGAGATCAGGTGCAAAGAGTCCTCTTCATACGGTCCCCAACGTACACTGAAGCTTCAATGCAAGGTAGCCGTTTCAAAATGGCGTACCTTGCATTCCTATTGGCTGATTTGATTCTTAAAATTCAAATCAGCCAATAGGATGAAAGCTTCTAAAATCCTATCGGCTGTTTAAAACAGCCAATAGGATGAGAGCTACTGAAATCCTATTGGCTGTTCAAAGAGGACTCTCTATGAAGAGGACTCTCTGCGCTTGATGTCTTCAACGCTCTGCTCCGCACCGCCGGGATGAAGATAGAAGAAGCCCCCATGATGGATGAAGATGTTGCCGTCTGGATGTCCAGACTTCAGCAACCGTGAGTAGATATTCTGGGGTTAGTGTTAGGTATTTTTTTATTTTTTGTGGTGTTTTTTATTTCAGATTAGGGTTTGGGCTTTTTATAAAGAGTTAAATGCCCTTTCAATGGCAATGCAAAAGAGCTGAATGCCTTTTTAAGGGCAATGCCCATACAAATGCCCCTTGTGGGGCAATGGGTAGCTTAGATTTTTTTTAGAGTTAGGTTTTTTTTGGGGGGGGGGGGTTGGTTGGGTGGTGGGTTTTACTGCTGGGGGGACTTTGTATTTTGTGTACAGGCAAAAGAGCTGTTTAACTTAGGGTAATGCCCTACAAAAGGCCCTTTTAAGGGTTATTGGTAGTTTATTGTAGGCTAGGGGGTGTTTTTATTTTGGGGGGGCTTTTTTATTTTTATAGGGCTATTAGATTAGGTGTAATTGTTTTTATTTTTGATAATTTTGTTTATTATTTTTTGTAAGCTTAGTGTTTTTATTTGTTCGTAATTTAGTGTTTATTATTTTTTGTAATTTTAGATTTTTTAATTTTTCTCGTAGTGTTAGTTTTTTTTAAATTTGGAATTTAGTTTTTTTAATTGGTAGTATTTTTTATTTTATTAAAATAGTAAGGCTAGGTTAATTTATAGTTTAATATTAGGATTATTTTTATTTCACAGGTAAGTTTTTATTTATTTAAATATAGTCATATTGTAATTTTAATTTAAAGTTAAGGGGGTTAATAGTTTAATTTAGTGTTTTGCGATGTGGAGGGCCGGCGGTTTGGGGGTTAATAGGTTTATTTAGTGGCAGAGATGTGGGAGGGCGGAGGTTTTGGGGGTTAATAGGTTTATTTAATTGTGGAGATGTGGGAGGCCGGAGGTTTTGGTGTTAATAGGTTTATTTAGTTGTGGAGATGTGGGAGGCCGGAGGTTTAGGGTTTAATAGGTTTATTTAGTTGCGGAGATGTGGGAGGGCGGAGGTTTTGGGGGTTAATAGGTTTATTTAGTTGTGGAGATGTGGGAGGCAGGAGGTTTAGGTGTTAATAGGTTTATTTAGTTGTGGAGATGTGGGAGGCCGGAGGTTTAGGGTTTAATAGGTTTATTTAGTTGCGGAGATGTGGGAGGCCAGAGCTTTAGGGGTTAATAACTTTATTATGGTGTCGGCGATGTTGGGGAGCGGCGGAATAGGGGTTAATAACTTTATTATAGTGGTGGTGATGTCGAGGAGCGGCGGAATAGGGGTTAATAACTTTTATTAGTGTTGGCGATGTCAGGAGCGGCAGATTGGGGGTTAATAACTTTATTTAGGTGTCAGCGATGTCGGGGGCAGCAGATTAGGGGTGTTTAGACTTGGGGTTTATGTTAGCGTGTTAGGTTTAAACGTAACTTTTTTTCCCATAGACACCAATGGGGTTGCGTTACAGAGAATTTTCATTCCGCACTTCAGGTGTTAGGTTTTTTCTAACACTCTCCCCCCATTGACGTCTATGGTAGAAAGCATGCATGAGCACGTCAAAGCAGCCCTTGGATTTTGTGCGGTATGGAGCTTAACGCCACCATATCGCACGCACAAGGATGCTTTTCAGTAACTTGTAATCACAACGCTATGGAGGGTGAAATTATTCTGAATGTCTGTTTTTCCTGTGGGATCTTTGAATGTCTCTTTATAGCTAGTTTCAAATTACATATGAGCGAAGTTTGGAAGGCCGGATTGGCCTACCAGGACACTGGGAGATTTCCCAGCGATACAGCAACTAGGGCTGGCTGGCTACAATTTAAAGGAATACTAAACCCAAAGTTTTTCTTTCATGATTCAGATAGAGCATGCAATTTTAGGCACTTTTCTAATTTACTCCTATTATCAATTTGTATTCGTTCTCTTGCTATCTTTATTTGAAAAGCAAGAATGGAACCCTAGGAGCTGGCCCATTTTTTGTTCAGCACCTGGGTTGCGCTTGCTGATTTGTGTCTAAATGTAGTCACCGATCAGCAAGTTCTATCCAGGGTCCTGAATAAAAAATGGACTGTCTCCTTAACTTAGATTCCTGCTTTTTCAAATAAAGATAGCAAGCGAACAAAGACAAATTGATAATATGAGTAAATGTGAAAGTTGCTTAAAATTGCATGCTCTATCTGAATTATGAAAGAAAAAAATTGGGTTTAGTTTCCCTTTAAGAGGGTGTTGCTGCTGGCAATGCAGTTGTATCATGTCTCTTCTTTTCTCATCTGAGCTATAAGTATTAAGCGATGTATTATTATAGAAGCGGCTATAAATTTTAATCTTGTCGATACTACAGCTCCCACCCACCTTGCACAGCTGCTACCACCTAAACATCCAGGGAGTAGCTCATGTCGGCTAGAACGTCATGTGGGGCACCACTTTGACGCCCCAGCCTTCAGGCCGGTATTACCTTTAAAGAGCATTAAAGCTCATGCGTCATCTTGCCTGAGGAAAAGGGGAAAGAAGCAGGACTCTCAATACAGAGGAGGCCATTTATTCCTTGCCCCATTGGGTCAGCATTGTCCTGCAGAGCTAGAAAGAGTAGTTCCTACAACTCTGCAGAGAGCTGCAACAGCTGGAGACACCCCTAAAGCAAAATCCATTGACTACCAAGAACTTTGTGAGTACAGGGGACATATACTGCAGCACACAACACTTTTCATAGCTGTATTGTTGAAACAAACTCATATTCCCCTGCTTATGTATTATATGATACCTGCATTTCTCATCTCAGGGATCTGATCAATTCAATATTCCTGCATGGTGGTTGAATACAGCATTTTTGTAGTGGCCACTATTTTCTGGGAATTAACAACCTTACACTTTTGTTATGCAACAATTGTTTAAAGCCATTGTGTGGTGTATTTGTACAAATGCAATTGCCAGCAACAAAACTCACTGTAGGATTGCCCTTGAAAATTCACTTTCAATCCAGTACCTTGCAAACTTCACTCAGTACATGTTCTAAGAACTATAATTTATACTACATCCTGCACCTGACAAGCAGAACGTTTACTACAATAGAGCAGAGACATGAACAGACAAAATATCCTTCATAAAGGCCCAAACATAGCCATGTGTCCAATTAGTGAGGATTCTGGACCTTAACCCCCCTGCTGTATTTAACCCTTTTCCTGCCCCCTGCCTTAATTTAACCATTTGCAGTATGGGCAAAAATAGCCACAGCTCCAAAAAAAGGATAGGAAGCATGGCTTCCAAACACAAGCATTCGGAATAGAAATCAAGATACCCAGTGGAAGTGTACGTTGAACCTAGTGCAGCAGAATCAACTGATGGTACCTATAATTCAAGACACCCCCTCTATTGCAATTCAACTGTCAGCATTATTTCTCCCAAAAATAGAACACATTCAGGATGGGGTGTACTCTCTTTCTTCAGATTTTAAATGATTCTCCAGAAGACTGGCACATGCTTAACAACGAAACTCGGACACAGAAGATAGACAAAAAGAAACAACTACAAATGTAACAAACTTACAAAAGCAAAATGCATTACTACTTGCAAGATTGGATGATCAGGAAAATAGATGAAGAAGTAGTATTAACCTGAGAGTTGTAGAACTTCCAGAGTCGGTTCCTAGTTCCAGCACGCAGGTTTGCTTCTTCAGAAAAAACAGTGTCTCAAAATAACCACTCTGGATGGCACATCCCTTGGATCAGGATTAATCCATTTTAACTCAACACCCCTTGCTATGACCGTGGGGTCTTACATTCTGAACACATACAATTTGATGTCATTCATTCCCCTGCACAACCTGTTATCCGTGGCCTTCCCTGGTTGCATAAACACAATCCGCAATTCGATTGGGCAGTTGGCTTCCTGGGATAAGACCTGTTTTCATTCTTGTCTGGCTAGGGTTACTCCTTTATATCGTACCCCTGTAGCTACTCTCCAGACCTCCTCTCCTTCCCTCCGTGTATGCAGAATTCAGGGGTGTGTTTGCAAAGAAGGCAGCTGATGTGCTACCTCCTCGTCACCCTAATGACTGCAAGAAAGAACTGTTCCCTGGAGCACCGCTTCCTAAAGGAAGGACTTATCCACTTTCCAAGGCCGAAACCAAGGCCATGGAGGAGCATATCCAAGAGAATTTTGCCAAATACTTTATCCGCTGTTCCTCCTCTCCTGTTGGAGCTGGTTTCTTTTTTGTCAGTAAAAAGGACAGTGGTCTGAGACCCTGTATTGACTACAGAAGCCTGAAAAAAATCACTATAAAGAATCATATTCCTTTGATCACCGAGGTATATGATTCATTCCAAGATGCTTGTTACTTAACCAAGCTCAATTTTCATGGGGCATACAATCTCATTTGGATTTTCCCAGGACATGAGTGGAAAACTGCCTTCAACATGAGATCAGGGCACTATGAATATTTAGTAATGCCTTTTGGGCTCTGCAATGCCTCTGCTGTCTTTTCAAGCCTTCCTTAACTACGTCTTTCGAGACCTACTTAATCATACTGTCATTCTCTACTTAGATGATATTCTCATATTTTCTAAAACCTTGGAGGAGCATCATGCACATGTGAAACAGGTGCTTCTTCACTTTAGAAACAATTCACTAGTAGCTAAACTGGAAAAATGTGAATTCGATCAAGTCCAGATCCAGTTCCTTGGTAACGTTATATCTAAAATGGGTTTTGCCATGGACCCTACAAAGTTAGCCGCAGTCCTGGAATGGCCTTAACCCACTATTTTAAAGGCGTTACAGAGGTTCTTGAGTTTCTCTAATTTTTACAGCAAGTTTATAAAGAACTTCTCCAGAATCATTGCTCCCCTTACCTATCTGACTAAACGAAATAGAGATTGCAAGAATAGGCCTGCAGAAGCTGTGGACACTTTCTCTCTCCTGAAAAAGGCCTTTTTTCTGCAACTATTCTACGCCATCCTGATCCTGACCTGCAGTTCACCCTAGAGGTTGATGCTTCTGAGATAGGTGCCGGTGCAGTCTTGACTCAAAGAGACCCTTCTACCTCCAAGTCGCATCCTATAGACTTTTTCTTCAAACGGTTTTCCCCTGCAGAGAGGAATTACAATATGGGAAATCAAGAACTCTTAACCATTAAGTTGGCGCTTACTGAACTGTGCCATTGGCTAGAGGGCACTACTAGTCCTATTCAGATTCTCACTGACCACAAGAACCTGACATATTTAGAAACTGCTCATCGACTCAAACCCTGACAGGCCAAATGAGCCTTCTTCTTCTCCCTTTTTAACTTCATTATCTCCTATCTTCCTGGGACCAAGAACAGAAAAGCTGATGCACTTTCCTGTCAGTTCCCTCAGTCTACTGATTCTCCTGAAACTCCTAATGAGCACATAATTCCTCTCTCCTGTGTTATAGGTCAAATTAACACTACTCTTCTCAAGAAACTGCAACTCACTCAGTTAAGAAGACCCTCTGAAGCCCCTGCAGACCCTGAGATCCTATTTTTACCTCCAAGTTTACGCACTCCTATCCTGGGCTCATGATACTAAATTGTCAGGACACCCTGGCTCAACAAAAACCCTTAAACATCTCTCTCAACACGTTTGGTGGTCCACAATAAAGTCCAATTCTCAGGAGTATGTCTAGGCTTGTCAGACATGTGCTGCTAACAAAACACCTTGCTCCCTACCTCATGGCTTATGTCAACCATTGTCCATACCCAAGCAACCTTGGACCCACATTGCCATATATTTTGTTGTAGATCTCCCTCCTTCTGACAAGAATACAGCTATTTGGGTTGTGGAGGATCTATTTTCCAAACTATCTAACTTTATTCTCTTCCCCAAACTGCCTACGGCTCAGGAACTATCAAGCCTTTTTCTTTTGTATGTAGTACGACTTCATGGTATACCCGTTAACATTGTCTCTGACAGAGGATCTCAATTTGTCTCTGCCTTTTAGAGGGGTTTTTGTAGATTCATCAGAACCACAGTCTCCCTCTTTTCAAGCTATCATCCTCAAACAAATGGGCAGACGGAGAGAATAAATCAAGATCTCAAAATCTTAGAGCTGTAAGACTTTGTAACGGAATGTAAAATACTAATATTCTGAATATCACAGGACCACTCAGCCTGACACCTTAACTCGGGATCTCTGAGATTTAACTTATGAGACCCCTGATATGCTCATTGAACTGAGGGTCACAACTGTGATGATACAGTATGAAAGGTTAACCCGCGTGGCAGATAAGTGGGAAAACACACAAAGCAAGATATAGTGCTATGCACAGATTAGGTCAGTCCTGAATATATTGCAGCTTGATTATAATTATTCACAGTCCCAGGAGTTAACAAGCTTCCAGACAATCACATAATATATACAATTTAGTACTCATACAGACATTCAGACTTCCAGGAATAAGCTCAGGATATGTTGCAGTTCGAGGTAAATATTCACAGAACATATAAATCAGTATCCAGAGTAAAGTCTATTACTATGTTGCTATGGTAGCTGTAACAACACAAATGAGCTTATAGTAGCTTGTGAGATTTTAGACTCAGATAAGCAGAGAAGTTCAGTATGCTGTGTGCTGACAAATAGTTATACAGGCAAATATGTAATAACGGATAAAGTGTTACCCAGTCCGGTGCCTGAATACCTCTATGCAGCAAGTGCAGTGGGAGTGAGAGGAACGATGCCTGTAAAGCAGTCTGGAGCAGCTGGAATTGATACACGCTAGACAGAGAGCGTGTGGGAGCGACAGCTGCTGCTGGAGATCAGAGGAGAGCCGGGTGTGACGTCACACACTCTGGATGGAGCACACAGCCAGCTGAGTTGAATCCCTGTGACAGGAGAAAGCAAAGGTGCAGGCAAGTAAAACAATGAGATAAGTAACAGAGAAACTTGCAGGCAGACAGGGAAAGGATATCTGTTGTAGATAGTAGGAGTAATGCTGGAATCACAGCGTGATTGCAGGAAGTGGCTAGGTGTCTTCTGTGGAGCTCTACATTCTATAGAGCACTGACAAATTACCAAGCAAAGTGCTAACAGAGGAGGAGCCTTAAATAGAGAAGCACTGTTGGTAATTAAAGGTACAGGACACACTTAACCCCTGACAAGAGCCTATATCAATTCTCAGCACTCCAATTGGTCTGGATTCTTACCCCTATCTGAAATAGCAAAGAACAGTCATTGGCACTCATCTCTGCGATGTTCTCCATTTCAGGCAGCTGCTGGCTATCAACCTTGTGTCTTTCCTCTTTCTCCTCAATCTGTAGGGGTTCCTGCTGCAGAACATCAGTTCTTTGATCTCTCTACCCATTGGCAATGTATACGCACTCAGTTACGCTTAGCTGCCTCCAGATACAAGAAATTTGCTGACATACATCGTGCCAATATTCATGCCTTCTCAGTAGATGATCGTGTTTGGGTCTCTACTCAACATGTGCACTTACATTAACCCTGTCAAAAATTAGGGCCTCGATACATTGGTCCTTATAAGATCCTCAAAAGAATATCTCCTGTTGCCTACAAAGTGACTTTGCCCAGAATCCTGCACATCCATCCAGTCTTCCACACTCAAGCCCTATATCATGAATAGGTATACTTGACTCAGGTCTCCCTCTCCACCACTCTTGATCCACTGTAAGCCCAAGTATGAGGTCGCTAAAATCTTGGACTTCATATTCAAATGCAGGCAACTGGAAGGGTTACTCTGTGGCAGATCGTTTCTGGGTTCCTGCCCGTGATGTGCATGCTCCTTCTTTGGTCTCCGGGTTTCATGCTGCTCACCCCTACAAGCCGACTTTGGTTCCCGGAGGTAACTCTTAAGAGGGGGGCTATGTCACATCGCTCCGTCCGTTGCTATGGCTGTTGCCATGGACGTGACGCTGGTTGTTGGCGTGCGGCAATTACGTCCTTGTCACACGCTATCTCTCTCCTGGTTGCTGCTTGGAAAGCACCTGTGTGTCCTCCTTGGCACCAAACTGCGCCTATATAAGTGCTTTCTTTGGCTTACTACACTGCCCAAATATAGTGTTTTCTAAGTGTTTCCTGGGTTGCTGTTTTTTGTACTGCTGTTATATACTGAACTGCCTTATTGTTGCCGAACTCTGCCTTCTTACTGACTTCTCTCCTGGTTAACCACTGAACTGCTGTGAAACACTGAACTGCCTTATTGTTGCCGAACTCTGCCTGCTTACTGACTTCTCTCCTGGTTAACCCCTGAACTGCTGTGATACACTGGTCTGCCTCATTGTTGCCGATCTTTGCCTGGTTACTGACTCCTCTTCTGGTTAACCCCTGATCTGCTGTGTTTCATTGGACTGCCTTAGTTGCTGGACTCTGCTTGCCTCTGACCCCCTCTGATTACCCCTTTGGTTCTGTGAAGGTTTGGACTGTCTGCCTGCTGTTTTACCCTGCCCTACCTTGGACTATTTTCTCTGTGAGCATTGGATTCCTTCCTCATTTATTTCTATATATTTATATATTTTTTGTTCTGGGATAGTTTCTTATCTTGCCACTTGATGCTGGGATAAGAACACTACTGGCAAGGATTGGTCTGATAGGGAAATATTGAAGCTGTGACTCTATCAGACCACATTCCAATTACATTATCCTTATCAGTGGGGCTCATAAAACCAATAGAAGAAGGGGTGAAATTCCTGTATTATTTATATAAAGATCTTAACCTACTAAACTACTTTTAATTTTGAAAGGCAAAATGAGCGATCTCCTTAACAAATAAACAAATAAAAATGTGCTTTGTTCATCCATTCTTTACCCAGCTTCCCTCCCGGAGAGAAAAACCACTATCCAGCCATGTCCTGTTGGGATGATTGACTCCTCTGTCAGCCAACTGGCAAGTAACTTTGACTCTTAGGTGTAGATTTAACATATGTTAAATCGGCATTTAACATTGCACAAGCATTTTTAGAGAAATGCTTTTGCAATGTCGTCCCCTGCTAGCAGGGGGTGTCAAACATATCGAGGTGGCGGACAAGTTAAGGAGAAGCGATCTTAACTTACATTTCCGGCGAGACAGAAATTATAGGCATAGAAAGCCGCATCCGCAGCTTGTTAAATCTACCCCTTAGGGCCTGATGATCTAAAGCTCACAAGATTCTAAAAAGGCAGATTTTGCTATATTTCTCCCTGCAATTTCTGGATGTTAAGAGGAGACAAGCCCAATGCAGTATAGCACTGCAGGACATGAGAGTTCTACTTCATTTTCACTTTGTTATTGCTATTACTTTATACTTTAGATTTTGTCCTAGATATCATCATTATTTTCTAAGGACCTGATGATCAAATATTCTCTAGTTTGGAGAGAAACTATAGTGCAGACATCACAGGGGTTGAACTTAATTAATTCTATAGGAAAAAATGATGACTATTAACCTTATATTAAAGGAGACAAAGTACTGTTTATCTTGCTTAATACTATCCTATATTATAAAAGGCCAAGTGTTTGTCTGAAGCCGTCATGCGCAGTAGAGACAAACACTTGGCCTTGAGATAGGGAGCGCGAGGTACACAAACAGCTGTGAGGTCTGGGGAGAGCGAGGTAAGCTGATTGAAACAGCCTGTGGCAAGAGATATGGAGCGCGAGCTACTCAACAGCTGTGAGGTGTGCTGCGTGAGAAGCGGCCACACGCTCCCCAGACCTCACAGCTGTTTGTGGCCGACGGGAGCGTTGCGATGGGGGCGTGGCCGGGCGTCCCGATAGGCGTGGCCGGGCGGGTGCCGCCGCAATGGGGCATGGCAGGGCGTCGCGATGGGCGTGGCCGGGTGGGTGCCGCCGCGATGGGGCATGGCCGGGCGTCGCAATGGGCGTGGCCGGGCAGGTGCCGCCACGATGGGGCGTGGCCGGACGGGGTCCCGTGATGTGAAGACTTCAAGACAGAGCCAGAGAGGGAGCAGGAGAGGGGGGGAGAAGGAGCAGGAGAGGGGGGGAGAGAGAGCCAAAGGGGGGAGAGAGAGCCAAAGGGGGGAGAGAGAGCCAAAGAGAAGGGGGGAGAGAGAGCCAAAGAGAAGGGGGGGGAGCCAAAGAGAAGGGGGGGGAGCCAAAGAGAAGGGGGGGGAGAGCCAAAGAGAAGGGGGGGGAGAGCCAAAGAGAAGGGGGGGAGAGCCAAAGAGAAGGGGGGGGAGAGCCAAAGAGAAGGGGGGGGAGAGCCAAAGAGAAGGGGGGGGGAGAGCCAAAGAGAAGGGGGGGGAGAGCCAAAGAGAAGGGGGGGGGAGCCAAAGAGAAGGGGAGGGGAGAGCCAAAGAGAAGGGGGGGGAGAGCCAAAGAGAAGGGGGGGAGAGAGCCAAAGAGAAGGGGGGGAGAGCCAAAGAGAAGGGGGGGGAGCCAAAGAGAAGGGGGGGGAGAGCCAAAGAGAAGGGGGGGAGAGCCAAAGAGAAGGGGGGGGAGAGCCAAAGAGGAAAAAGAGCCAAAAAGGAGAGAGAGCCAAAGAGGGGGGAGAGAGAGCCAAAGAGGGGGGGCAGAGCCAAAGAGGGGGAGGCAGAGCCAAAGAGGGGGAGGGAGAGCCAAAGAGGGGGAGGGAGAGCCAAAGAGGGGGGGAGAGAGCCAAAGAGGGGGGAGAGAACAAAAGAGGGGGGAGAGAGCCAAAGAGGGGAGAGAGAGAGCAAAAGAGGGGGGGAGAGCCAAAGAGGGGGGCAAAGGGGAGGGGAGAGCCAAAGAGGGGGGAGAGAGAGAGCCAGAGAGGAAAGAGAGCCAAAGAGAGCCAAAGAGAGCCAAAGAGGAGAGAGAGCAAAAGAGGGGAGAGAGCAAAAGAGGGGAGAGAGCCAAAGAGGGGGGAGAGAGAGCCAAAGGGGGGGGAGAGAGCCAAAGGGGGGGGAGAGAGCCAAAGGGGGGGGGGAGCCAAAGGGGGGGGGAGAGAGCCAAAGGGGGGGGGGGGAGAGAGCCAAAAAGGGGGGAAAGAGAGAGCCAAAGAGGAGAGAGAGCAAAAGAGGGGAGAGAGCCAAAGAAGGGGGGGAGAGAGCCAAAGAGGGGGGGAGGAGAGCCAAAGAGGGGGGAGAGAACAAAAGAGGGGGGAGAGAGAGCAAAAGAAAGGAGGGAGAGAGCAAAAGAGGGGAGAGAGAGAGAGCAAAGGAGAGGGGGGAGAGAAAGCAAAAGAGAGGGGGGAGAGAAAGCAAAAGAAAGGGGGTAAGAGAGAGCAAAAGAGAGGGGGGAGAGAGCAAGGGGTGGGACCGCTGTACTGCAAAAAATGGCCCGTGTACACGGGCTTTATTACTAGTAGTATATATGGACACAGAGTCTGGCTTGTTTAAGTTAACCATGGCCTAGATTATGAGTTTTGCGTTAGAGGCTGTGCGGTGCTAACGAGCAGTTTTCTCTCACCGCTCACTTACCTACAGCACTTTTCAGAAACCCGTCGTTAAAAGACAAGAAGTGAGCGTTGAGCAAAATTTTGCTCATTACCGCACTCCAATACCAGCGCTGCTTAAGTCAGCGGTGAGCTGGTCGTACGTGCTTGTGCATGATTTCCCCATAGGCATCAACGGGGAGAGCCGGATGAAAAAAAGTCTAACACCTGCAAAAAAGCAGCATAAAACTCCTTAACGCAGCCCCATTGATTCCTATGGGGAAACACATTTTATGTCTACACCTAACACCCTAACATGAACCCCGAGTCTAAACACCCCTAATCTTACACTTATTAACCCTAATCTGCAGCCCTCGACACCTACATTATACTTATTAACCCCTAATCTGCCGCTCCGGACACCGCCGCCACCTACATTATATGTATTAACCCCTAATCTGCTGCCCCCAACATCGCTGACAACTACATACTATTTATTAACCCCTAATCTGCTGCCCCCAACGTCGCCGCCACTATATTAAAGCTATTAACCCCTAAACCTAACACCCCCTAACAAATATAATTACAATAAATCTAAATAAAATTACTATCATTAACTAAATTATTCCTATTTAAAACTAAATACTTACCTATAAAATAAACCCTAAGCTAGCTACAATATAACTAATAGTTACATTGTAGCTAGCTTAGGGTTTATTTTTATTTTACAGGCAAGTTTGTATTTTTTTTTATTTATTTTTTTTAAATCAAAGTTTTTTATTAAGGTATTTAGCAAGCCAATAGCCATAAATATAAGATACATCAAAATAAACATGTCTGATAATGAAAGTAGATCATGACAACATTAAAACATCCAGTATATCATATTACATTATTAGCCTGTCATAGATATATACATTGCAAAGTTTACATTGATACCTTATGTTTTTATTTTTTATAAAATGCTACTGTGGTACCCTATTATCTAGAGTTACTGCCTATTAGAATGATATTTTAACTTGGCAAGCATAAAGAACTTATCATCAATGAAAAGTAAATTTTTCCCTGAAGGGTACTGTATAAGATATTAACTATACGGGGGGGCGGAGCCGGCACTAGAAGGAGATGGCCGCACATCAGATGAGCTCCGATGTTTTAGCCCACAAAAGTATGCCTAAAGCTATTAAAGGCAACATGCACTGATGCAAAACCACAGTCCCAGTGCTCCGGTTTGAGAACGGAACAAAATTATATTGGAGGCACGCTGTTTCTACGCGATACATGGTATTTCAAGCACCCTTTATTGTGAACACGCAGCTAAGATGTTACAAGCAGATGCGGGCACATACAGTTCCAGCATAAGCCACTGCTGAGGAGATAAAAGCTGGGGATAAGCGCAGTATACTCACGAACGGTAAGGAATATCGACACACAGGAACAATAGCCCTTGTCACTTACCGGGGATCAAACAAGCTGGATGCGGCCGCCATTTTGAGAGGGCTTATACGCACTTTAAATAAGCAGCTCTCCACGGAAAGAGAACTTGGCCAATCTGAGTATAACAGAGAACGGAGCCTGCAAATAACCCTGTACATACTTACTGTGGGAGTGGACCACAGAATAGTTACAACAGTATGTTTATATGAATAGTCTATCACCCCTCGGTATGCTGGCTAAGAGGTAGACACATCAGGCATTGTTACAGGGAGCATAAATAACGGCAATCACCTGCTTTCATGTGGGGGAAAAAATAAAATAAAGAATAATAGTGTTGGAACATTCTAATGTAAATTGCAAATGAGGGATCTAAGATACCAGCCTGTCTTTATGATAATTGGATCTCAATTGCTAATATAATTACTAGCCACATTGCTGCTCCATTAAGGACTTACATTTAGGGCCTTTCCTACAGCGCTAAACATAAAAGGGGAGAATATCAGCTTTAAAATTGGCCTTTCAAACAGGAAATATTAGTAATTCAGCTCTGGGACTTCATGTAACGATTTTTACAGCTTATATGAGTCTTGATGACTACCCCAACTACATAAGCTACTTTGAAGTGGAGCCTGGGAGCCTTCATTAACTTTACTACTTTTGGCACTCTATTTGTTTATGCCTTGATATGGCTTATTGAGGCCCCATTGCGACATCATCAACATTTATTTCTGGAGCAACGAGTGTAATTCCTGTCTCCTACCTGCTCCTTGGCAGTAACGTTGTTGTATTCAAGATGGGGGAGACACACAGATTGCTGCAAACTCTCTTATTGGCTTTCGACCGCCAACTAGATAGGTGTTTTCTCGACCTACACGACACCCTGAAAATGACGACTAGTGGCGGAGCGGACAAGGACTATCACGATGCTGATCAAAATGAGGAGAGCACAGAACAGCTCCCAGAACAGCGATCTGAGTGTTCACAGAGTGGCCTAACACATGGCAGCTTCAATCTGGCTATGGGGAATGGTTGGCAAGAACCGGCTAATTTGCACCCATCTAACTATACCGCAAGAAGATCTTGGCAAGCGACAGCTAATAGGAACAATTCAGTTCAGCCGAAGAGAGACATGCAAACCTCAACCTGTCATCTATTTGTAGGGATGAAGCCGGCAGCTCGAATTGCGAAGTGTAAATCTTACCTGATCCTACCCTTGGGCGGTGAAGGAGCGGCTGACTTTTGCGGTTGGGGCCTGAAGCCCTCAGATCTTGAAGTTCTTTATGGAGACCCCGCGCCGTTGCTGTGGCGAGATTCCTCATTGCTGCATGGTCCCGATACGAGTGACTCCCTTTCCAGGCTGCCTAAATATCTACTTGTGCTGCATCATATTAACCTCCCTAATGGAGACATGCTCAGTCGTTCCGGCATAGGGTAAAGTTTTCTTAGGAGAAAGAAAGAGTCGCAATATATGGCAAATGATCTCAATGTCTGGTATACTTCATAGCCATATCTGTGGGACTGCAAACACCTATACTGAATGCTAACTGATTAAAGTTGTTTATATAACTTTACAGGTTCCTCAATGTTTTCTGCTGGCCTATCTGACAGTACAGCACAGTTCATTATTGTTTGACTTCATAGCTATATGTGGGACTACAAACACCTATACTGAACGCTAACTGTTTAAAGATATTTCTCTAATTTGCAGGTTCCTCAATGTTTTCTGCTGGCCTATCTGACAGTACAGCACAGTTCATTATTGTTTGATATTACTTTGCAGGAGCACCCTCTGTTTGCGTGAGACAGCTATAACAGGTACTACCCTGTGTCAGAGATGTTATAATTCAATATCTGGTTAATGGACTTCTGAAGTCACTGAGTATATGAAGACGTGACACTATTCATGTACTACTATACCCTTAACTATCTGACTCAGGTATAACATCCTTAGCATCCTTGAAGCACTGCTTTGCAAATGTCAGTATTTGGTTTTCATGTTAGTTGATGAAACTTTAGTTGCCTTACATACCTAAGTAATAGTATTATATCGATAGTAACTTGTTAATTAGGTTTTAAACTTTATGATTAGGGATCTCCCACTTGCCATGTTTTATACCAGTCTCCTACATAAGATTTACACAAATTCCATAGAGATAACCATAAGACTATAGTACTCTAATTTACACCTTGTATTCCCCTCACATGCACGGTATATACTAAGACACTGTTTTAATAACCCTAGCTCAGGGATATATAATAATTACTGGCTTTACATCTTGAGATATAGAAAAGCTGTGGAGTTTCCTCCCTGCCTTCTTGCTTTAGCTGTAGTGTAAACAAGAACATGCAGCAAATAATTTATACATGTATACGCATTTTTGTAGATTCTAAAGCAGATTTAGGCTGATATAGTCATAGATTCTCTACATGTAGGCACTGGGACAGTTTTCTTATGTGCTATAGGATTGCCATGCCAATGGTCCCTTCTAATATAATATAGCCTCATTTTGTATATGTGATAAAAAGCTTTGCTGTATTGTATCAACTAGCTATTGTACATTATGATGACAGCCCCTTTAACATTGCGTTGTTATATATTAATTTATGTATATCTGAGATGATACTGTAAAATACACATAGGTTGTAACCCTATTGCTAGTAACCAGCAAACTGGGGCTCCTAAGATAGGTAGGTTAACTCTACAATAATAAAATTTGGAATGTGTTGCTTATAGCCGGAGTAGAGTAATATAGTATTTCAGTAGTAGCCGCTATTTAACAGCAACCATTCATGCTCTGTATACCTAACTTAACATATTGCTATTCACAGTTATTAACTCAACAGAACACCTAGGTAGTATGTATAATATGCTTATATTCTCATTATTACTTGTTAACTGGCATTGATGTTATACCAGTACAATAGATTCCATATGTAAGCAGTTACTGCTGATTTAGGTAGAATACTTGGGCATATCCTGCTGGAATTTACCCTTAACTTAATATGTTTTACAACTCTCTGTAAGGACGTGTTAGTATTGAAGACCTTCTATATCGCTATTTTTGAAACCCAACTTGGCTATAGTTAAGGTTATTAAAAAAAAAAAAAAGGTACATGATTAGAAATATCATTACAGCATATAGCCTACTAGTTATATTGCAAACCCATATGTTCTGAATTCTCCTTAATATGTTATGATGCTTTCATATTAGCCATTACCCTATGTATATATTGTTAACCCCTAGTGACGCATTCCCTTATGGACCCCTAGTCACACTAAGATGCTAATAGAAGTATAGCCTTCACTGACAGTATTTCATATAGTTAATTCTCCGATAACTTTTTTGCAGAGGTCCCACTAAAGTATATATCTTTTATGACGTCTCACTGTAGATATATCTATATGTGTTTATTCTTATGGCTCCGCCCTCCAACCCCCCCCCCTCATAGCGGTGCTTACCCGCTGAATATCCCCCCCCCCATAACATATACTCATTCCTTCTCTTTGTGCAGCTCACAAGGAGATATCTATCTGACCTTTAGTTGTTTGCTATTTCTACAAGCCATCAGGCCTCAAACTTAAGAGTTCAATAGGTCAGACACTTATACTAATCTATTATAAAATCGAGGTTCCATCTGCCTATCTAATGTGATTTGTACCATCGCTGAAATATGTTGTTCAACTGTATTTGTAACATTTTCTAGTCCCAAAAGGCAGTTTATGTTTTATGTATATTATACAAAACCTCAATAAAAGAATAATAATAAAAAAAAGATATTAACTATACTATTAGCATTAATTAAATAGTTATGAAATAAAGTTAATACCATGAGCAGGTAAAAACCGCTGGATAATCACCAAAAAGGGCGAATAAAAAGTAAAAATACAAGCATTCTGGACCGTACTACAAATACCCCACTAAGGCCTAGATTTAGAGTTCGGCGGTAGCCGTCAAAACCAGCGTTAGAGGCTCCTAACGCTGGTTTTGGCCGCCCGCTGGTATTTGGAGTCAGTGATTAAAGGGTCTAACGCTCACTTTACAGCCGCGACTTTTCCATACCGCAGATCCCCCTACGCCATTTGCGTAGCCTATCTTTTCAATGGGATCTTTCTAACGCTGGTATTTAGAGTCGTTTCTGCAGTGAGCGTTAGAGCTCTAACGACAAGATTCCAGCCGCCTGAAAAAAGCAGGAGTTAAGAGCTTTCTGGCTAACGCCGGTTTATAAAGCTCTTAACTACTGTACCCTAAACTACACTAACACCCATAAACTACCTATGTACCCCTAAACCGAGGTCCCCCCACATCGCCGCCACTCGATTAAAATTTTTAACCCCTAATCTGCCGACCGCCACCTACGTTATACTTATGTACCCCTAATCTGCTGCCCCTAACCCCGCCGACCCCTATATTATATTTATTAACCCCTAACTTGCCCCACACAACGTCGCCGCAAGCTACTTAAAATAATTAACCCCTAATCTTCCGACCGCAAATCGCCGCCACCTACGTTATCCCTATGTACCCCTAATCTTCTGCCCCTAACATCGCCGACCCCTATGTTATATTTATTAACCCCTAATCTGCCCCCCACAACGTCGCCGACACCTGCCTACACTTATTAACCCCTAATCTGCCGAGCGGACCTGAGCGCTACTATAATAAAGTTATTAACCCCTAATCCGCCTCACTAACCCTATCATAAA
The DNA here is from genome assembly GCF_027579735.1 of Bombina bombina. Classification (NCBI taxonomy): domain Eukaryota; kingdom Metazoa; phylum Chordata; class Amphibia; order Anura; family Bombinatoridae; genus Bombina; species Bombina bombina. Next base: position 549,688,398 of record NC_069503.1, read on the forward strand.
TAGTATTAACCCCTAATCTGCCCTCCCTAACATCGCCGACACCTACCTTCAATTATTAACCCCTAATCTGCCGACCGGAGCTCACCGCTATTCTAATAAATGTATTAACCCCTAAAGCTAAGTCTAACCCTAACACTAACACCCCCCTAAGTTAAATATAATTTTTATCTAACGAAATAAATTAACTCTTATTAAATAAATGATTCCTATTTAAAGCTAAATACTTACCTGTAAAATAAATCCTAATATAGCTACAATATAAATTACATTTATATTATAGCTATTTTAGGATTAATATTTATTTTACAGGTAACTTTGTATTTATTTTAACCAGGTACAATAGCTATTAAATAGTTAAGAACTATTTAATAGTTACCTAGTTAAAATAATTACAAATTTACCTGTAAAATAAATCCTAACCTAAGATATAATTAAACCTAACACTACCCTATCAATAAAATAATTAAATAAACTACCTACAATTACCTACAATTAACCTAACACTACACTATCAATAAATTAATTAAACACAATTGCTACAAATAAATACAATTAAATAAACTATCTAAAGTACAAAAAATAAAAAAGAACTAAGTTACAGAAAATAAAAAAATATTTACAAACATAAGAAAAATATTACAACAATTTTAAACTAATTACACCTACTCTAAGCCCCCTAATAAAATAACAAAGACCCCCAAAATAAAAAATTCCCTACCCTATTCTAAATTTAAAAAGTTACAAGCTCTTTTACCTTACCAGCCCTGAACAGGGCCCTTTGCGGGGCATGCCCCAAGAATTTCAGCTCTTTTGCCTGTAAAAAAAAACATACAATACCCCCCCCCCAACATTACAACCCACCACCCACATACCCCTAATCTAACCCAAACCCCCCTTAAATAAACCTAACACTAAGCCCCTGATGATCTTCCTACCTTGTCTTCACCATGCCAGGTTCACCGATCCGTCCTGGCTCCAAGATCTTCATCCAACCCAAGCAGGGGCTAGACATCCACTGAAGAAGTCCAGAAGAGGGTCCAAAGTCTTCCTCCTATCCGGCAAGAAGAGGACATCCGGACCGGCAAACATCTTCTCCAAGCGGCATCTTCTATGTTCTTCCATCCGATGACGACCGGCTCCATCTTGAAGACCTCCAGCGCGGATCCATCCTCTTCTTCCGACGACTAGACGACGAATGACGGTTCCTTTAAGGGACGTCATCCAAGATGGCGTCCCTCGAATTCCGATTGGCTGATAGGATTCTATCAGCCAATCGGAATTAAGGTAGGAATTTTCTGATTGGCTGATGGAATCAGCCAATCAGAATCAAGTTCAATCCGATTGGCTGATCCAATCAGCCAATCAGATTGAGCTCGCATTCTATTGGCTGTTCCGATCAGCCAATAGAATGCGAGCTCAATCTGATTGGCTGATTGGATCAGCCAATCGGATTGATCTTGATTCTGATTGGCTGATTCCATCAGCCAATCAGAAAATTCCTACCTTAATTCCGATTGGCTGATAGAATCCTATCAGCCAATCGGAATTCGAGGGACGCCATCTTGGATGACGTCCCTTAAAGGAACCGTCATTCGTCGTCTAGTCGTCGGAAGAAGAGGATGGATCCGCGCTGGAGGTCTTCAAGATGGAGCCGGTCGTCATCGGATGGAAGAACATAGAAGATGCCGCTTGGAGAAGATGTTTGCCGGTCCGGATGTCCTCTTCTTGCCGGATAGGAGGAAGACTTTGGACCCTCTTCTGGACTTCTTCAGTGGATGTCTAGCCCCTGCTTGGGTTGGATGAAGATCTTGGAGCCAGGACGGATCGGTGAACCTGGCATGGTAAAGACAAGGTAGGAAGATCATCAGGGGCTTAGTGTTAGGTTTATTTAAGGGGGGTTTGGGTTAGATTAGGGGTATGTGGGTGGTGGGTTGTAATGTTGGGGGGGGGGTATTGTATGTTTTTTTTTACAGGCAAAAGAGCTGAAATTCTTGGGGCATGCCCCGCAAAGGGCCCTGTTCAGGGCTGGTAAGGTAAAAGAGCTTGTAACTTTTTAAATTTAGAATAGGGTAGGGAATTTTTTATTTTGGGGGTCTTTGTTATTTTATTAGGGGGCTTAGAGTAGGTGTAATTAGTTTAAAATTGTTGTAATATTTTTCTTATGTTTGTAAATATTTTTTTATTTTCTGTAACTTAGTTCTTTTTTATTTTTTGTACTTTAGATAGTTTATTTAATTGTATTTATTTGTAGCAATTGTGTTTAATTAATTTATTGATAGTGTAGTGTTAGGTTAATTGTAGGTAATTGTAGGTAGTTTATTTAATTATTTTATTGATAGGGTAGTGTTAGGTTTAATTATATCTTAGGTTAGGATTTATTTTACAGGTAAATTTGTAATTATTTTAACTAGGTAACTATTAAATAGTTCTTAACTATTTAATAGCTATTGTACCTGGTTAAAATAAATACAAAGTTACCTGTAAAATAAATATTAATCCTAAAATAGCTATAATATAAATGTAATTTATATTGTAGCTATATTAGGATTTATTTTACAGGTAAGTATTTAGCTTTAAATAGGAATCATTTATTTAATAAGAGTTAATTTATTTCGTTAGATAAAAATTATATTTAACTTAGGGGGGTGTTAGTGTTAGGGTTAGACTTAGCTTTAGGGGTTAATACATTTATTAGAATAGCGGTGAGCTCCGGTCGGCAGATTAGGGGTTAATAATTGAAGGTAGGTGTCGGCGATGTTAGGGAGGGCAGATTAGGGGTTAATACTATTTATGATAGGGTTAGTGAGGCGGATTAGGGGTTAATAACTTTATTATAGTAGCGCTCAGGTCCGGTCGGCAGATTAGGGGTTAATAAGTGTAGGTAGGTGTCGGCGACGTTGTGGGGGGCAGATTAGGGGTTAATAAATATAACATAGGGGTCGGCGATGTTAGGGCAGCAGATTAGGGGTACATAAGGATAACGTAGGTGGCGGCGGTTTACGGAGCGGCAGATTAGGGGTTAAATGTGTAATGCAGGGGTCAGCGATAGCGGGGGCGGCAGAATAGGGGTTAATAAGTGTAATGCTAGGGGTGTTTAGACTCGGGGTACATGTTAGGGTGTTAGGTGCAGACGTAGGAAGTGTTTCCCCATAGGAAACAATGGGGCTGCGTTAGGAGCTGAACGCTGCTTTTTTGCAGGTGTTAGGTTTTTTTTCAGCTCAAACAGCCCCATTGTTTCCTATGGGAGAATCGTGCACGAGCACGTTTTTGAGGCCGGCCGCGTCCGTAAGCAACTCTGGTATCGAGAGTTGCATTTGCGGTAAAAAATGCTCTACGCTCCTTTTTTGGAGCCTAACGCAGCATTTGTTTGAACTCTCGATACCAGAGTTAAATTTATGGTGCGGCCAGAAAAAAACCCGCGGAGCGTTAACAGCCCTTTTACCGCCGAACTCTAAATCTAGGCCTAGGTAACTTATTGGTATGTAGTTAGTAAAACATTAGAGATTAACAACCAAACAGGATGTCTGTTAAAATACCCTACCTATTAAGTCTGGTCCGACTTAAAGCATATAGTCACACTGGTTAGTCCTTAGGGTTCTCTATCGCTACCATATTAATTTAGCATAGGACACAAACATCTAAAGAGAGTCTTATAAGAAAAAACAGGGAAGGAAGATGTATCGGCATCAAAGTTAAATACTTATAGTGTAATTAAACAAACCTAATCTGCAAGCATACACAAAATACCAGCTTCTCTGTACAAATACAGAATCCTCATTAGATCAGGGAAACTTGACAATATGTATATTATATGTCATATATCTATGTGAACTAGCATAAATTATAGATTGGTGTTTAGAGTGGTTAGCATTACATCTTGTGCTTTAGTAGTTTCTAAAGACTAAGCACATTGTTCCCCAATGTATTGGCCGCAGACAAAAGGGTAACAAAAATCTGAACATGAGACTCATTTGGAGGATATGGAATAACAGTGAGGAATACACTGGTATGCATAAGGTGAGCCAACAGGGCTTAGATAAATACAATAAGGTGTTTTAGTAAGTACCAGATCAGGAATGTTATGGATTAAAGCATTTCTACATTTATAAATATACCTTCTTCTCTGTAATTAAGCTAAGATATTTGCATGTAATGATCCCCCTTGATGGGCACTATCAGGTGTTAAACTGGAAGACTCCCTCTATTATATGAGGTCTCTCTTCCCACTTAAGAGTATGCTCATGCCCCTATGTTATCCTGAGATGAGAACCATTAATAATTAAATCTTGCATATTAATTTGCCTCTAGTGTGAGAAGAAAACCATTAGGACATCTCTTGATTATTAACATGAACATCAAACATAGTGATCAATTATAGAGTGCTGAGAAGTAGTGCTGATTGATTTAGCAAACATATCAGATCTACATTTTATGTTAAAATTAAGGCTACTACTTATGCAGAAACTAGAGAGTAAAGCTGCCTCTAATGAGTAGGGAAATCAAACAATGCTGAATAAATTACTGTAATCAATGCTGTTCTGGTGGAATATAACAGCAAACCGAATATTCAGCACTAACATAGATTACAGAGGCCGTGATCTGACATCTAAAATATGAATAAAGCCCACCATTATGGGAACTTACATGAGTTGCACGACCCAACTAAAACATGTCAAACTTTAAAGTCATCATTTGTATTAGCGAGTCAAATGGTATATCTGAAGAGGGACCCTTTATATATGTTTAATTTCACAGTCCAAGTTACCCAATCCCAGTTCGGGTGCCAATCTGAAGGACCACAAGACCCTGCCGCATGACAGATGATAATGCAACAGAATCTACTGGATCAAGGTATGTTGGAAGGCTTGAGGATAAAGTCTCCAAAATTAGTGTCAACGCCTTCACATCGACTCCGGACTCTTAATATACCAGTAATTTGCTCTGGTAGGCTGGAAGTGTGTAATCCTGTGTCAAGTGACCAGCCCCGGCTATAAACTCAATGGCGATGACCGTGTCGTCTGGATCCTCCACTGTAGTCTCCTGGGCAGACTCGTCAAATGCCAATAGCAGCCAGCGATCCTGCACACTGCAGGTTTCTGAGTATGTTTTTGCCGATGGCTCGCATATTTGCGATAGAATGTTTGCACAGGTCTCGTTGAGTACGTTTTTTATTTCACTGAAGTGATCATCTAGCACTTGGTGCAGGCGTGACTCCCATTGAGCTAGGGAGAGCATGATCAGGAGTGGGCTGCGTTATTTAGTACTACCAATCATTGCAAGCAGGAAAAATTGCAGTATGTTTTATGTCAGTGAGGTAAATGACCACGGTCCCAGAACGACATCATTACCCGGAGGCCCGGGGGGGGGTCTCTATAAAGTCGCGTCCGATCTCTTTCATAGGCCTCAGTTGCGCAGATCAGAGTTTGGAGCTATGGTTTTAGCGATCTACGTCTCATTAGCATCTCTGAGTTATGCTGATGCCAAGGATAATCTTTTGTAGCTAGATGCAGGATAAACTTTATAATATAGAGTAGATTGAAGTATTATTCTCAGGAGCTTCAAAATATACATCCGATCATGTCCGCGCCTAGCCACGCCCCCGTTTGTATTTATTTTAACTAGGTATAATTGTTATTAAATAGTTATTAACTATTTAATAACTACCTAGCTAAAATAAATACAAATTTACCTGTAAAATAAAACCTAACCTAAGTTACAATAACACCTAAAACTACACTATAATTAAATAAATTAACTAAATGAAATACAATTACCTAAATTAAATTAGCTAAAGTAAAAAAACAAAAAACACTAAATTACAGAAAATAATAAACAAATTACAGATATTTAAACTAATTATACCTAATCTAATAGCCCTATTAAAATAAAAAAGCCCCCCCAAAATAAAAAAAACCCTAGCCTAAACTAAACTACCAATAGCCCTTAAAAGGGCTTTTTGTTGGGCATTGCCCCAAAGTAGTCAGCTCTTTTACCTGAAAAAAAAAAATACAAATACCCCCCCAACAGTAAAACCCACCACCCACACAACCAACCCCCCCAAATAAAATACTATCTAAAAAAACCTAAGCTCCCCATTGCCCTGAAAACGGCATTTGGATGGGCATTGCCCTTAAAAGGGCAGTTAGCTCTATTGCAGCCCAAAGTCCTAACCTAAAAATAAAACCCACCCAATACACCCTTAAAAAACCTAACACTACCCCCTGAAGATCGACTTACCGGGAGGAGTCTTCATCCAAGCCGGGCCGAAGTCCTCAACGAAGCCAGGAGAAGTCTTCATCCAAGCCGGGCAAAGTTGTCCTCCAGACAGGCAGAAGTCTTCATCCAGACCGAATCTTCTATCTTCATCCATCCGACGCGGAGTGGGTCCATCTTCAAGACATCAGATGCGGAGCATCCTCTTCATCTGGAGTCTTCTTACTGAATGAAGGTACCTTTAAGTGACGTCATCCAAGATGGCGTCCCTTAGATTCTGATTGGCTAATAGAATTCTATCAGCCAATCAGAATTAAGGTAGAAAAAATCCTATTGGCTGATGCAATCAGCCAATAGGATTTAAGTTCAATCCTATTGGCTGATCCAAACAGCCAATAGGATTGAGCTCGCATTCTATTGGCTGTTCCAATCAGCCAATAGAATGCAAGCTCAATCCTATTGGCTGATTGGATCAACCAATAGGATTGAACTTCAATTTTTTTATTATAGTGTTTGCGATGTGGGAGGGCCTCGGTTTAGGGGTTAATAGGTAGTTTATGGGTGTTAGTGTACTTTTTAGCACTTTAGTTATGAGTTTTATGTTACGGCGTTGTACCATAAAACTACTTTCTTAAGTCTTTCTTAAGTCTAAACACTTAACTACTTTACTTTCTGCCAAAGTTGTCTTATTTTGGGGCAATACCAAAAGCAGTGGAGCAAATCTGCCCCGGGCATATAACATTTATAGCAAAGACCTGGTTGTCCTGGTGTCCATTTCGCTAATCTCTTTGGTGATTAACTACTGACTTTAAATGCATTAGGACTCTTGACGGGGTAGGGTGTACCGCTCACTTTTTGGCCTCCCAGGACAGACTCGTAATATCAGCGCTATGGAAGTCCCATAGAAAAAGACTTTATGAAGTTTACGTAAGTCGTTTTGCGGTAAGGCCAAAGAAGTGTGTGGTGACCCTAAACCTTCAAGACTCGTAATACCAGCGGGCGTTAAAAAGTAGCGTTAAGACCTCTTAACGCTGCTTTTTTACCCTAATGCACAACTCGTAATCTAGGCGTATATTTCTTGTATATTGGTGCTGACCCAATCAAGCTTTATTGGTGATAAAGCAGCCTTAAGCCCAATCATTAGGCCCAAATTGCTGGTTGAGAACATTCAAATTAGCCTGGATTTCATTTCCATGGTCAAACAGAAGATACAAGCATACATTATTTTGAACTGTAATATATTTATAGTTATACTTGTATCATTAGAAAGCTCTCACTTATACTTTAGATAAAAAAAATACTCTCAGTGAAGAAGGCCTTTCTTATTTAAAAACACAAGGAGTATCGGTATCTACAAAGAGGCACTTAGCTCCTATAGGAGACGCTATAACCTAAAAAAAAACACAATGATAATGAAAGTATATGATTAAAAATATAAAAAGCAAATATATATATACAAAACAGTAGTGTAATAGTAACCAGTCTTTTGATATGGAAACAAAGCCCAAAAGTATCTTCAAAGGTCCATACGCTTGATAGGCAGCTCTCTGACTTCACCCGAAAGGATGATGAACTTCTGTGGTAAAAAAACAAAGACAAGAACAAAGGCGCCACATGTGTAGATCAATAAGAACTCAAATATTCTGAATAAGGACAAACACAGGGTACTCACAAAAGAGATGGCACTCTGTTGTGCCAGTAGATGCAGGCTGGTATTCTGCAGCAAACCAGCTGGCTGATACAATGGAGTCCTCACCACATTCCAATAGCGCCGGAGTCCAAATCACTGGATCACTGGAACATCAATCCCAATGACAATGGTTCACTATGGCTTGGACAGGGAAATAGATATGCAAAGGAAGGCTGTAATGCCTTTAGGTTACTGATAAGGAGTCTTTAATATCAACCACCAGACTTATATAAAAGTTAAAATCAGGTTTTTATTAACAGGAATAAAAATACCAAAAATATAACAAAATTTAAAGCTGGGTGTGTATAAAAAGTCTCCTAATAAAATACAGAGTGTAGCTAAGTCAAGCAAAAAATACAATAAACAATAGTTGTCTAATTCATAGATCAAATATAAGGGAAAAAAAGAAGAGAGCTTATATCTCGCGTTTTAACAGAAGTATTATCATAAACCAGTATATATTGTGCTGCTAAAATTAAGCAGCCAATCTATTTAAGAAAAGGAAGAAAGAGAAAGAGAAAAAATAAAAATTCCCCTCCTTTTCCCTTTTTTCCCCTCCCTCTGTCCTTGAAGAGCCTCTCTCTGTCTGCCTTCCTTCACTCCCACCTTCTAATCTTCTAAAAACATCCATTGTCCTTGAAGCAGATATTCCATCATCATAATACAGGGAGTGCAGAATTATTAGGCAAGTTGTATTTTTGAGGATTAATGTTATTATTGAACAACAACCATGTTCTCAATGAACCCAAAAAACTCATTAATATCAAAGCTGAATATTTTTGGAAGTAGTTTTTAGTTTGTTTTTAGTTTTAGCTATTTTAGGGGGATATCTGTGTGTGCAGGTGACTATTACTGTGCATAATTATTAGGCAACTTAACAAAAAACAAATATATACCCATTTAAATTATTTATTTTTACCAGTGAAACCAATATAACATCTCAACATTCACAAATATACATTTCTGACATTCAAAAACAAAACAAAAACAAATCAGTGACCAATATAGCCACCTTTCTTTGCAAGGACACTCAAAAGCCTGCCATCCATGGATTCTGTCAGTGTTTTGATCTGTTCACCATCAACATTGCGTGCAGCAGCAACCACAGCCTCCCAGACACTGTTCAGAGAGGTGTACTGTTTTACCTCCTTGTAAATCTCACATTGGATGATGGACCACAGGTTCTCAATGGGGTTCAGATCAGGTGAACATGGAGGCCATGTCATTAGATTTTCTTCTTTTATACCCTTTCTTGCCAGCCACGCTGTGGAGTACTTGGACGCGTGTGATGGAGCATTGTCCTGAATGAAAATCATGTTTTTCTTGAAGGATGCAGACTTCTTCCTGTACCACTGCTTGAAGAAGGTGTCTTCCAGAACTGGAAGTAGGACTGGGAGTTGAGCTTGACTCCATCCTCAACCCGAAAAGGCCCCACAAGCTCATCTTTGATGATACCAGCCCAAACCAATACTCCACCTCCACCTTGCTGGCGTCTGAGTCGGACTGGAGCTCTCTGCCCTTTACCAATCCAGCCACGGGCCCATCCATCTGGCCCATCAAGACTCACTCTCATTTCATCAGTCCATAAAACCTTAGAAAAATCAGTCTTGAGATATTTCTTGGCCCAGTCTTGACGTTTCAGATTGTGTGTCTTGTTCAGTGGTGGTCGTCTTTCAGCCTTTCTTACCTTGGCCATGTCTCTGAGTATTGCACACCTTGTGCTTTTGGGCACTCCAGTGATGTTGCAGCTCTGAAATATGGCCAAACTGGTGGCAAGTGGCATCTTGGCAGCTGCACGCTTGACTTTTCTCAGTTCATGGGCAGTTATTTTGCGCCTTGGTTTTTCCACACGCTTCTTGCGACCCTGTTGACTATTTTGAATGAAACGCTTGATTGTTCGATGATCACGCTTCAGAAGCTTTGCAATTTTAAGAGTGCTGCATCCCTCTGCAAGATATCTCACTATTTTTTACTTTTCTGAGCCTGTCAAGTCCTTCTTTTGACCCATTTTGCCAAAGGAAAGGAAGTTGCCTAATAATTATGCACACCTTATATAGGGTGTTGATGTCATTAGACCACACCCCTTCTCATTACAGAGATGCTCATCACCTAATATGCTTAATTGGTAGTAGGCTTTCGAGCCTATACAGCTTGGAGTAAGACAACATGCATAAAGAGGATGATGTGGTCAAAATACTCATTTGCCTAATAATTCTGCACTCCCTGTAGTATTTATAAAGGGGGTTAGGATTTGCTTCTGGAAATCTATTTCTTGGGCTAATATAAATTTCCCCCACTTCTGTATAAATACTCTTATACGATTTTCTATGAGGGATAAGGTAACTATCTGTTCCAGTATTAGAATATTACAGAGCTCTGATTTCAAAGACTTCCATAAATAATTTTAATATTAATTTCCTACCCAGCAGGATGGATCAATTTAAGAATTTGGTGTCTCCCCTATATATAGATCCATCCAAAAGAAATATCATATCTTGGGGTACCAATTTTATTCTAGTTTGAACTATATTGCTTAGCCAGTCAGAGAGTTTATGCCAAAACTTTCTAATTTTATGACAATACCAGAAGCAGTGTAATATATTTGCCTTTCTATTGCCACATTTTATACAAAGAGCATCTTCTGTTTTATTTAATTTGACCATTCTATCTGGGGTTAAATATGCCATCTGGATTAATTTAACTTGAGATTCTTGATAATGTTTACTCTCCTTATACTTTGAATTATTACATTGTCCGCTAAATTTATGCCTAGTATTTCAGTCCATTTAGAGTGGCTCCTTTGTATTACTTTTCCACTTTTAATTGTCATTAAAGACTTATATATTTAAGAAATAGAATATGTTCCACTTCTAAATTGAATTAAGATATTTTCCTGAAATGTAGAATTCCAATTATATCCATGTTGCTGGATTAGGGTAATTATAAAACTTCTTACTTGGTAATATGCAAATAGATGGTTATCGGGAATCTCAAACTCTTGTCTGATATTCTGGAAGATTTTATTTAGATTATCTTGTTTATTTATTAATTGGTAAAGATTTTTAAATCCTAAATCTGCCCACTCTGTGAAGGGTTTTGTTGTAAATCCCGCTATAAAAAGAGGTTTTCCCTGTATGGGAAGGTATTCCAAAATTAAAGCATTAGATCTGCTGATTGCACATATATCCTGCCAAGCTGTAATGTCCCCTTTAATTCAGCCCCACCTTCTTTTGCTTTATAAGTGCACTTCCTGCTATCCTCTTTGCTTGATTATTTTGTTTGGCATATGTTAAGGATACATTCCTCCAACCAGCTGCCAGATTTTGAGCCTCAAGCCTTTCCTACCTTCAAGGCTACTTGTTGCCTTCATCGCTAGCCTGAACCAAGTACCTGACTCCTTTGTTGCTCATTCAGCTGTTCAGCTGCTCTCCATTCTCAGCTACAGAACGCTTCCTGTTTCCAGTGGATTGATCTAGTACAGCCGGATCTACACGCTGTCCCACGCTCACTCCTTCTAGTAGCTCTCACGGACACCGCTACTGCTTCCATCTCTCCGTGTAACATACACCTACCATCGGATTTCCATCTGTTGCCGCCACTAGTAATTGCAAGTATATCACAAACTGTATTGTGCTGCTAATTGCTATTGACTGTCATTCTGTTGCTTGCAATACTATGCACTTGCTTATCTATGGCTAACCTGTTTACTAATCACTAGTTGCCTAATCTACAGCCTGCATTCTAAACACTTCTTATGTTTTGCATCAATCAAAGCAGTAAGAACATACCAGCTGAACTTCTTGCATAGCTTCACATATATATATATATATATATATATATATATATATATATATATATATATATATATATATATATATATATATATATATCAGCAGCTATCCTAACCTCTAACTGCTGTATTACTCTGCAATCCCTCAGTTTCACTTCTTGCACAGCTGCTGGGAATCATCCATTACTATTAAAGTGCTGTATTAACACTGACACTGCAGGCTAAGCATTTCCTGTGGTTGTTCTGGTATTACAGCTACACAATATATATATATATATTGTAGTTATAACATAACATAATAATCAAGCCCAAAAAATAACTACTTTTAGTAATGGATCCCCAAGCAGTGAAAACTGAAATTGATACTCTGAATCAAAAAGTCGAATATTTGGCAAGAGCACTTACAGATTTGCAAACCGAGAACAAAGCCTTAAAAAATCTGGTTAAAGACATAGTTGCACCAAAAAAACACTGAGCCTCCAGAGCCACAGATAAATCCTCCAGCTTTGTTTTCAGGGAAAATAAGTGAATTCAGGGACTTTAAAAATGCCTGTTATCTTTTATTTACCATGAAACCCAGGACATATTGTTCTGATAAAATAAAAGTCTGCACAGCCATATCATATTTAATTGCCGAACCCAGGTCATGGGCAAACCGGCTATTTGAGTCAAACAGTCCTATTTTGGAGTCCATTGATGAATTTTTTATTTCCATGGCTGCTTTATATGAGGATAGTAATACCCAGATTCATGCAGAAACTAAACTCAGAGCACTTAAACAGGGAAAACGTCCTGTAGAGGAGTTTATAACTGATTTTCAAATGTGGGCGACTGACTCCCAATGGAATAATATCTCCCTAAAAAAACAGTTTAGATTGGGACTTAATGACACACTTAAAGATGAACTGTCAAGGCTGGAGATGCCTGATACCCTGCAAGGCTTAATGAAGCTAGCAACCACTTTAGACCGTAGGTTTAGGGAGAGACGCTCTGAAAAACTATCAACAGACACACCCCCTAGAAGGTTATTGTTCCCCACTACTGAAAAACATAACCACCAGCAAACACCCATGGAGATAGGTATCATTAAAGGACCTCTGTCAGCTGAGGAAAAAACAAGACGACGCATGTCTAACCTCTGTCTGTATTGTGCAAATAAAGACCATTCAGTTTGATCCTGTCCGATTTTAAACCGACAAAAGAAGGGTAAGCTTACTATTATAAATTCTGCCACACCTAAATTAACAATAGACCACCAATCATTTACATTATCTCTGTCTTTACAGTGGGATCTCCAACAAATCAAGACTGACGCAATAATTGACTCCGGGGCTTATGATTGTTTCATAGATTCTAAGTTCGTTTCTGTAAATAAAATTCCTTGTGTTGATAAGCATACACCTGTGTTTATAAAAGTAATTGACGGTTCCTTCATACATAATGGACCCATCACACTATACCATTACTAATTGCTACAGATCAAGGTCACACTGAATATCTCAGTTTCGATGTAATACCAACCTCTCTACATCCTATTATTATGGGGTACACATGGTTGAAAAAACATAACCCGAGTATAAATTGGGTTACACCTAATATTTTATTTGATTCCCAGTACTGCAAAACCACTTGTTTCCCCCATCAGTTACTTGGAGCAGTAGACATCGCTATTCCTTCCCAATACCATGATTTAACTGATGTCTTTGATTTAAAAGAGGCTGAGGTATTGCCTCCTCATAGGGTATATGATTGCCCCATAGATTTAATCCCTGGTTCCCAAATCCCATATGGGAAAATTTATCCACTCTCACAAAAGGAGTTGCAACATTTAAGGGAATACTTAGATGACAACTTAAGAAAAGGCTTTATAGTACCCTCTGTCTCACCTGCAGCTGCAGGCATGTTTTTTGTTACTAATAAAGATCAGTCACTAAGACCAATCATTGATTATAGGGCCTTAAACTCAATTACAGTAAAGAACCGTTACCCTCTGCCACTCATCCCCAAACTCTTAGAATGCTTAAATGGCGCCACCATTTTTACCAAATTGGATTTGAAGGGGGCCTATAATTTAATAAGAATCAAGGAGGGGGATGAGTGGAAGACAGCTTTTAGAACTAGGTATGGACTCTTTGAGTATAAGGTTATGCCATTCGGGCTATGCAATGCCCCCCGGCACATTTCAACACTTTATAAATGAAATTTTTAAAGATCTAATTGATGTGTGTGTTATCATCTATCTCGATGACATTTTGGTTTATTCTAGAGATACACAGGAACATATAAAACTTGTAAGGTGGGTTTTAACAAGACTTCGTGAACATAAATTATTTGCAAAGGCAGAAAAATGTTTGTTTCATGTACATGAAATAAAATTTTTAGGTTATATCATTTCCCCTGACAAAGTACAGATGGATCCCGAAAAATTGATGGCAATTAAAAACTGGCCCAAACCCACTAACCTGAAATCTCTGCAGAGATTTTTAGGTTTCGCTAATTTTTATCGTAGATTCATATTTAACTTTTCTACTATTGTGAAACCACTCACAAATCTAACCAAAAAGGCAGTTCCATTTCGGTGGACCTCAGATGCTGATCAAACCTTTAATTTACTAAAAGACTGTTTTACTACCGCTCCAATTTTAAGTTTACCAGATCATACTTGTCAGTTCATTCTGGAGGTGGATGCCTCAGACACGGGCTTGGGTGCAGTTTTATCCCAAAGATCTGATGAGAAACATCCAACTCACCCCATTGCCTTTTATTCCAGAACGTTGCTACCCGCTGAAGTTAATTATTCAGTAGGCGACAAGGAGTTGCTGGCAATAAAATGTGCATTGGAGGTTTGGAGGCATATCTTGGAAGGCACTGACAAAGCTTTCATTATCTACACTGATCATAAAAACCTTCAATATTTAAGACAGAATAAGACATTATCATCCCGTCAGGTGCGTTGGTCACTTTTTTTTGATAGATTTAATTTTTTGATAACATACAGACCAGGCAAGCTAAACACCAAAGCTGATGCCGTTTCTCGACTGACATATAACAGACCACATACAGACGACACCTTACAAATGATACCTTCTCACAAAATAATCGGAACCCTAAGCAATCTTGAAGTTGATATTTTAAAGGCTTTAGAGAGTGACACGCTGCCTACACAATTTCAGTTGAACAAAGAGCCAAACGGTCTTCTCACAATGAAACAGAAATTGTACATACCAAAACAATTAAGATCTAGACTCCTAGATCATTATCATGATAATCCTATGTCTGGTCATTTAGGTATATTTAAAACAACCGAACTGATGCAAAGGAATTTTTGGTGGCCAAATATGGGTAAAACCATACAAGATTATGTCACTTCTTGTGAGACATGTGCACGATACAAGATCGAGAGGAAAAAAACAATAGGTTATCTCACACCTCTTCCTATCCCTGACATTCCTTGGACTGTAATTTCCATGGATTTTATAGTGGAACTTCCACCATCACACGATCACAACACAATCATGGTAGTTGTGGATCATTTGACTAAACTTGCTCACTTTATACCTTTAAAAAGTTTACCCACAGCCTCCCAAACTGCTGATACCTTCCTAAAGCAAATTGTAAAACTGCATGGGATACCATTATAACAGATCGCGGTTCTCAGTTTACCTCCCATTTCTGGAAGGAAATTTGCAAACTATTAAACATACATCCTAGACTTTCAACGGCATATCACCCCCAGACTAAAGGCCTCACTGAGCGAGTGAATGGTATCCTTGAACAGTATCTTAGATGTTATGTTACACACCAGCAGGATGACTGGCTAAATCATTTGTCCTTAGCCGAATTCTCATATAACAATCCCGTATCAACCTCAACTAAGATGACCCCTTTCTATGCCACCTATGGTTATCATCCACAAACCATCAGACTGCCTAGAACAGATTCTTCATCACCATCTGTCACTTCTTACTTAGCCAATCTGCAGGATGCCCTACAACTACTTAAAGTTCACTTACACAAAGCCAAGACTGATCAACAACATTACTATAACACAAGACATCGTCCAGGTCCTGATTATAAATTAGGCGACCAAGTGTGGCTTTCCACCAAATTTCTTAAACTTGTTATACCTTCTAAGAAATTGGGTAGTCAATTTATCGGACCTTTCCGTATTCTCAACCCAACAACTGTTGTGTTGGACCTGCCCGAGAAATATAAAATTCATCCTTCTTTTCATATATCGCTGCTCAAACCCTACAGAACCAGTGAAGAATTTCCGCGCTTAAGTGTTCCACCACCGCCTGTTACTGTCGAGGACCATGAGGAATATGAAGTTGATAGCATCCTTGACTCTCGTATATATCGTGGGAGACTACAGTATTTGGTTCAATGGAAAGGGTATGGGCAGGAGGAGGTTGTTGCACTCCCTGGTCCATGCCCCACGTCTTGTTGCTTTTTTTCATAGACGTTATCCTCAGAAACCCAATGCATCCTCGGTGATGATGCCTTGAGGGGGGGGATCTGTAATGTCCCCTTTAATTCAGCTCCACCTTCTTTTGCTTTATAAGTGCACTTCCTGCTATCCTCTTTGCTTGATTATTTTGTTTGGCATATGTTAAGGATACATTCCTCCAACCAGCTGCCAGATTTTGAGCCTCAAGCCTTTCCTACCTTCAAGGCTACTTGTTGCCTTCATCGCTAGCCTGAACCAAGTACCTGACTCCTTTGTTGCTCATTCAGCTGTTCAGCTGCTCTCCATTCTCAGCTACAGAACGCTTCCTGTTTCCAGTGGATTGATCTAGTACAGCCGGATCTACACGCTGTCCCACGCTCACTCCTTCTAGTAGCTCTCACGGACACCGCTACTGCTTCCATCTCTCCGTGTAACATACACCTACCATCGGATTTCCATCTGTTGCCGCCACTAGTAATTGCAAGTATATCACAAACTGTATTGTGCTGCTAATTGCTATTGACTGTCATTCTGTTGCTTGCAATACTATGCACTTGCTTATCTATGGCTAACCTGTTTACTAATCACTAGTTGCCTAACCTACAGCCTGCATTCTAAACACATCTTATGTTTTGCATCAATCAAAGCAATAAGAACATACCAGCTGAACTTCTTGCATAGCTTCACATATATATATATATATATATATATATATATATATATATATATATATATATATATATATATATATATATATATATATATATATCAGCAGCTATCCTAACCTCTAACTGCTGTATTACTCTGCAATCCCTCAGTTTCACTTCTTGCACAGCTGCTGGGAATCATCCATTACTATTACAGTGCTGTATTAACACTGACACTGCAGGCTAAGCATTTCCTGTGGTTGTTCTGGTATTACAGCTACACAATATATATATATTGTAGTTATAACATAACACAAGCTTTAATAGATTCATATATTACAGGCATCTTTTTACATATTATAGGTAGATCTTTCACCTGAATATGAGCCAATGCTGAGAGAGTAAAATGATTTACAGTTTTTTTGTTCTAGCTCTATATCTGTATAATTTTCCATTATAAACCAATCTATCACAAATTTTGCTAGGGCTATTTTATTATACATTATTCAATTTGGTAAATGTAGCCCCTCTTTCTCCTTAGGCATTTGTAACTTTTCCAGGCTTAACTTTTCCAGATCTTTTGCCTTGCCAGAGAAATGTATTTATATTTTTATTTATCATTCGTATATCAGAATGGTGTAGAGAGAGCGGAATAATTTGCATTAGATATTTTGGGGAATAAGATCATTTTAAAGATGTTTACTTTACCCATTAAAGATAAGGGTAATTTAGATCATCTAGCTAGACTGTCACAGATCTGGTATAATTTGTCTCTATAGTTTATCTCATACCAGGACTTTGGAAAGAGAGATATTTTTATACCCAAGTATTTAAAATTATGTTTAACTTCTCGAAAAGGATGAGGTATTACAGAATGGTTATTATTAAGCCAAAATATTTAATTAGTTTATTTTATAACCAGAAAAGGATCCAAAGTTTTGGATCAATTGTAATAAAATAGGTATTTAGGTATCTGCCTTGTTCATGAATAGGAGGAGGTAGTCTGCATAAAGAGAAATGAATACCTCTTTATCAATTATTTTTATTCCTTCTATATTATCTCTTATCATAATAGCTAAAGACTCAATAGCTAAATCAAAAGGTAAAGGTGAAAGAGGGCAACCTTGCCGTGTGCCCTTATGCATTATAAAGGGTTCAGAGATAGAGAAATTAGAGATTAGAGATGACATCGGTTTATTATATAATAATTGTATTAACTTGAGAAATTTGTTTTTAAAGCCGAATTTGTGTAGAGTTGTGAACAAGTGATCATAAGTTATGGAGTCAAATGCTTTTTCAGCGTCTAGAGCTAATACTATAGGGTTAATCAGGTTTATATCTTTGCCTATCTGTTCTTGGGCATTTAGATATGAAAGTAATGTGAAGACCTTACGTACATTATAGATAGATGATCTACCCTTTATAAAACCTGATCGGTCTTTATGTATAATATTTCTCATTAGATTTTGCATTCTATTAGCTATGATTGATGTTAATATTTTGTAATCTGTATTCAGTAAAGTAATAGGTCTATATGACCCCATATTTTCCAGATTTTTATCTGGTTTCAGTATTAATGATGTATATGATTGTATACAATTTTTAGATGGCTAATTTCCCTTTATAAGATAATAATTAGATAGATTAGTTAAAGTAGGCCCAATTGATTCTTTTAGTATTTTATAGAATTTGGAAGGCAGGCTATCTGGGCCTGCCACTTTATTAGTGGCAGAGGTTTTAATAGCAGATTCTACTTCCAGTGTTGTTATAGGGGCTTCTAGCATCTCCAATTGATCCTCATTTATATATGGGACTTTATGTAGAAACTCTTACCATTTGCTTTTTAGAAATTGTGAGAATTTATTATTTAACATATTGCGGAAACCGCAATTCTGAATTTTTAATTTGTTTAGAAAATGTGAGTTCAATAGTAATTGGGGAGTGATCTTACAGGGTGATTTCTTTTATTTCAGCCTTTTCCGTTTTATCAGTCAACATTGTAGAGACCAGGAAATAGTCTATACGGGAAAATTACTTATGTGCTTTGGATAGACACGTATATTCTCTATTATTTGGATTTCTCAATCTCCATATATCTTTAACATCCAGTTGTTTAAGTATGCGTTTATATAATTTGGTCTCTCAAATATGAATCCTTTTATTATCTGGTTTACCCATCCTGTCAAGATTAACTAATGGAGCAAGATTGAAATCTCCCCTATTATAAGATTATTACTCAGGTTAGTGATTATTCTGTTATTAGGACCATAAACGTTACACAGTGTAAATATTTGGTTAAAATTTTTAATCTGAAGAATGATGTGTTTTTCATCTTTATATATTTCTTGCGAGATTAAGGAAAACATTAATGCTTTTTCAAACAAAATAGCCACTCCCTTTTTTCTTTTTTTTTACATGAGGTATGAAAATTTCCCCTACCCAACCAGACTTTCATTTTTCAGATTCTGATTTAGAGAGATGGGTTTCCTGTATAAATGCTATATCGGTATTTAAATGTTTGATATGTTTTAGTACTGCTTTCCTTTTAATAGGAGATGTTATGTTTCCTATATTCCACAAAATGATTTTTAGACTAATTTTATATAATAAACAAACATTTTAGATAATATCAACATATCAACTCTACCCAGTGGAATATTCAAGAGAGGGGGGATAGAGAGGGAGGGGGAGAAGAGAGAGAGGGAGAAAAAAAAAGGAAGGGCAGAGAATAACCCTGAGCATATAAAGAAAAATAATAAAAAGAAGGTGAAAAGAAAATACTTATATTCAATCATCATTAATGTCAGTTATAAAGGTTTTACCATTTGATAATTTTAATTAGACCTGTATCTTTTTCTTAGCTAAGAATTCTTGAGCTGAGATTGGGTTATCAAACATTTGTATTTCATCCTCAAATGTGATCTTTAAATTGGCAGGGTAAATAATGGTGGCGTTGATTCTGGACTTAATAAGCTTAGTGCAAATAGGAGTCAACATCCTCCTCTTATTTACTGTGTTAATAGAAAAATCTTGGAAAACATAAAAATGCTTCCCTTCAATGAGTGAGGTATTTACTAAGCTTGTATATGTCCTCAGCATTTTAACCTTATCTTGATAGTTTACGCATTTCATTATCACTGGTCTAGGGAAGGAATTCCCCTGTACATGGTTTCTGATAGCTCCTATTCTATGTATTCTTTCAATCAAAATAGCATTTGTCTCGGGTTGGAGGCCTATTCATTTTGGCAAATAATGTGTTGCAAACCATTCATAAATCCTTCTTGGATATCAATTAATCTTAAATTATTTCATCTGGAACGATTTTCAAGATCTTCCATTTTAGCTTTAAATGTCATATATTTTTTTTTTACTTATTTATATCAAATTCTTATGTGTTCCCCCTAATCCTCCACATCCGAGACTCTTTGCTCAACTTCAGTGATATACGATTTTGAAAGGTTTTTACTTCAGTGGATAATACGTCTAACTCTTGTCTAATCTGTGTAAACTGAGGCATTAATATGTCTGTTAGTTGTTTTATAATAGTTTCTCAGTGGGGTTCTGTATGGGAGTAATTTCATCGGAGCTGCTTCTAATTGATTCAGACAATCCTCTACTTATTTTTCTTTCTTGCCTGTTTTTTTATTTCATAGCTGGGGATTTATTCTTGCTAGAGATCACAAATTTTTCCATATATGTAGAAGGCTGTTATATAAGAAAAGTGGGGGAGTGTTCAGGTGAAGAGATCAAAAAGGGGTATGCTCATTTAATTACGTAATCATTGCCTGTATAGTAACAGGCAATCAGGTGTTTCCCAGTATATGATTATATAATTAGATTTACAATTCTAACCACTGCAATTATAAGAAGTGTGAAGAGAAAAAAACACAGCGCTTCCACGATTCAAGTAACACTTTAATATAAGTTAACACACATGACCAACAAATTGCACTTACAAGAAGTGAGAATAAACACTGCACATCTGTGGATATACTCCAACAGTCAGTTGAAAGCATGACTCCACAAACTGGATGGGTCCCCCCCTTGGCCGCCTGCAGCTTGATGAGGATGCCATAGATATTATTCACACAGTCCGTGCCTCTGAGTCAATATTCAGACAATGCATAAAACAATGGACTAAACACATTGGAAATAGTGTATCTCCGTCCGTAGTTGTCAAACACAGCGTGCTGCTTCCTTAGCCACGCCCCTAAGAAGTGTGTATTGATGTGACTCTGCTAAAGTGTTGGGGGCTCTAAGATATGACAAAATGTGTGTGCTTCTATTTTATAGTTTCTAATTTTGCTTTGTCTATGCTTTTATGGCATAAGTATACTGGTGTCTTTAAGAGCAGTAGGTTAAATCATCATAATTGGTTATGCCTCAGATTATAAGGAATTTGACAGAGACCATTTAGAAGACGTATATATAGTTCTATATCACAATATATAGTTATAAATCTGATATTGCAGTTTTGTCATAAACAGATAATCTATATTTAATCCAATCGGCATGGCACTCTAGATCCTTATATTACTACCTGGCTGTCTTCTTCCAACTATATTTTAGTGGCAGATGCCTAGGATTGTCTTTCAAGAGGAAGAGGGAAGTAAAATGTAACCCTGTATTTAAAAAAGAAAGTGGTAAAAAAAAACAAAGACAAGAACAAAGGCGCCACATGTGTAGATCAATAAGAACCCAAATATTCAGAATAAGGACAAACACAGGGTACTTGATCTGAAATGTTTCTTGTCTTATATCTTTGCTTGTACATAATGACATATACATTGGTAAGAACCTTATTCAACAAAATAATAAAAAATATATTGAAAAAAAACAAACTGGTAACAAAAACAATTACAAATTAGCAAAACTGGTACCAATTACAGATTAGATGCAACCACAGACTACCAAGAAACATTAACAATATCCAATTGTGCAAATATTAGGAGATATTATATAACCTGTATCAGTTCTTTGAATGAATTTGCAGATCAATTGATATTATCACTGTTCTCATTAAGTTGAAATTTGAATTTATTTTAGATCTTGTAACAAGGTCTTAAAAACATCTACCAGACAATAACATTTGCATTAGTAAATTTAGCTTACTAGCCCAATGCAGTATGGTTATACTGTATTAATAATATTTGGGTCCTATTGGAACAATATACATTTATTTTACCTACTGTGTAGGGATAGTCTAAACCAACATGGGCACAGCAATACAGGGTAAAATTACAAAGTTCGCTATATATGCAGGGTGCACATAGAAAAGGGTCATTGCTTCCCCTCACTTACAAATATGTAGAAAATTAGTTGCACAGCACCACTTCAATCCTTAGTAAAAAGTGTGTTCTTTATTTATATACATATTTAAAAGATATCATGCAATGGTTCGGCCTGACCTACCTTAATCATGCATATGTTATACACTCACGTGTACCTAAATATAAGCCAGGTAATCAATTTAAATTATTTACAGATGAAACAAGTTACATGAATACACTCCTATATCATCATCTAGTGCAGTGCATTCCAAACTGTGTGTCGTGACACATTAGTGTGTAGGTGTGTCCCTGCTTCAGCACAAATTTTTTTTCATTTAAAATTCTTTTAAAAATTTTTTTTTTGGTTTCCGACTTTCCGCCTGCCTGCTATGCATATCACATGGTTGACACGTGATTGATACGTAGTAGGTCACAGATCAACTTAACCTATTGGCATAGCTTAGCGGGAACTACTACTATTCCCATTGGCGGCACATTGGCTCCTGACTGCACATGTAGGCTCCTGACTGCACGTGTAGACTCCTCAATCGACTCGTGACTGCATGTGTAGTCAGTGAGTGGGACAGCAGTAGTCAGTCGGACTCGCAGAGTTCTGAGGGTAGCAGCTTAAATGCTGAGCTGAAGTCAGAAGTCAAAGTGCTTGGTTTTTTGCAGCTAGCTCCCAGTAGTGCATTGCTGCTCCTGCTCTTGATATATGGATAGGAAGTGGAAGCTTAAAAATGCTTGATGATGAAATGCGAGTGTCTTTATCTTACATTCCACCAAATATTCAGAAACTATGTTCATCCCATCAACCTCATTCATCCCATTAAAATAGTAAGTAGCTATTGGTGTTATTAAACTTTTTTTAATTCTTGCACATACATACTGTTACTTGTAAATACAATTTGTTATTATATAATTTATGTTGGTGTCTGTATCTCTTAAAACAAGTTAGTTTAACCTCCTGTTTGCTAGTACAACTGAATTAATTACTGTGTCGCAAAATGATGTAGGTCTAGAAAGTGTCACCAACATAAAAAGTTTGGAAAGCTCTGATCTAGTGGCTTACATTGTTAATTGTTTTCATATTTTAGATTTCATTCAAAGGCTGCAATAGTGAGAAGAAAAAATGGAAAAATGTATCACCACTTAACCCCTTAGTGACCAGAGCACTTTTCCATTTGTTGACCGTTTGGGACCAAGGCTATTTTTACATTTCTGTAGTGTTTTTGTTTAGCTGTAATTTTCCTCTTACTCATTTACTGTACCCACAAATATTATATACTGTTTTTCTCGCCATTAAATGGACTTTCTAAAGGTACCATTATTTTCATCATATCTTATAATGTACTATAATTTTTTTTATAAAATATGAGGAAAAAATGGAAAAAAAACAATTTTTTCAAACTTTGACCCCCAAAATCTGTTGCACATCTACAACCACCAAAAAACACCCATGCTAAATAGTTTCTAAATTTTGTCCTGAGTTTAGAAATACCCAATGTTTACATTTTCTTTGCTTTTTTTGCAAGTTATAGGGCAATAAATACAAGTAGCACTTTGCTATTTCCAAACCACTTTTTTTCAAAATAAGCGCTAGTTACATTGGAACACTGATATCTGAATATCCTTTGACATGTATATATTTTTTTTTAGAAGACATCCCAAAGTATTGATCTAGGCCCATTTTGGTATATTTCATGCCAACATTTCACCGCGAAATGCGATCAAATAAAAAAAATTGTTCACTTTTTCACAAATTTTTTCACAAACTTTAGGTTTCTCACTGAAATTATTTACAAACAGCTTCTGCAATTATGAGACAAATGGTTTTAAATGCTTCTCTGGGATCCCCTTTGTTCAGAAATAGCAGACATATATGGCTTTGATGTTGCTTTTTGGTAATTAGAAGGCCGCTAAATGCCACTGCGCACCACACGTGTATGCCCAGCAGAGAAGGGGTTAATTAGGGAGCATGTAGGGAGCTTATAGGGTTAATTTTAGCTTTAGTTTAGTGTAGTAGAAAACCCCTAGAATTGATCTAGGCCCATTTTGGTATATTTCATGCCACCATTTCACCGCCAAATGCGATCAAATTAAAAAAAAAATTAAAATTATTCACAATTTTAGGTTTCTCACTGAAATTATTTACAAACAGCTTGTGCAATTATGGCACAAATTGTTGTAAATGCTTCTGTGGGATCCCCTTTGTTCAGAAATAGCAGACATATATGGCTTTGGCGTTGCTTTTTGGTAGTTAGAAGGTCGCTAAATGCCTCTGCACATCACACGTATATTATGTCTAGCAGTGAAGGGGTTAACTAGGTAGCTTGTAGGGAGCTTGCAGGGTTAATTTTAGCTTTAGTGTAGAGATCAGCCTCCCACCTGACACATCCCACCTCCTGATCCCTCCCAAACAGCTCCCTTCCCTCCCCCACCCCACAATTGTCCCCGCCATCTTAAGTACTGGCAGAAAGTCTGCCAGTACTAAAATAAAAGTTTTTTTGGGGGGTTTGTTTTTTTAAAAAAAAAAAAAAAAAAAATTATTCTGCTGTGTAGGACCCCCCCTTAGCCCCGAACCTCCCTGATCCCCCCCAAACAGCTCTTTAACCCCCCCTGCCTTATTGTGCGCCATATTGGGTACTGGCAGCTGTCTGCCAGTACCTAGTTTGCAATAACAATGTATTTTTTTTTTAATTTTTATTATTTTATTAAATATTTTTCTTTATTTTTGTAGTGTAGCTGCCCCCCCTCAACATCCAACCCCTCACCCTCTACCAGTTCACTTAATTTTAAAATATCACCCTCCCCAGTCCTCTCTCCCACCCTCAGATCTACAGCATATTTTTGCTGTTTGCACAGATCTCACATGCATGCGTGCCCCCGTGCACGTGCGTGCACCCGCACAAGATCCCTCCTCCACCAATGACTGCCCACCCACCTCCCTGGATGAGCACCCACCCACCAACAATAACGGCCATGGATAGCCGATGCAGAGAGGGCCACAGAGTGTCTCTCTCTGCATCGGATGGCTAAAAACAGTTATTGCAGGATGCCTCAATATCGAGGCATCACTGCAATAACATGAAAGCGGCTGGAAGCGATCAGGATCGCTTCCACCGCTTTCAAAGACCAAAGACGTACAGGGTACGTCCTTGGTCATTAACTGCATTTTTTTGCAGGACGTACCCCATACGTCGTTGGTCGTTAAGGGGTTAAAGACATATCCCACAATCCAACACATACAAGAAATATTGATTCAGTATTCACAAATATAGCCAATTTAATTGACAAGATACTCCAACCAGAGGTTGTTAAGATCTCATCCTACATTTAAGACACAGGGGATTTTTTTTAATAAGCTAAGGGATCTACACTTGTCCAGTCATAAATATATTGTATTCAGCCTAGATGTAAAA
This sequence comes from Bombina bombina, assembly GCF_027579735.1. NCBI lineage: Eukaryota > Metazoa > Chordata > Amphibia > Anura > Bombinatoridae > Bombina > Bombina bombina. Next base: position 549,713,880 of record NC_069503.1, read on the forward strand.
AGTTTATGCACCTCTATCAAGCATGAGACTGGAGTTGGCATTATTAGAAAAACATTGAAGGACAGTGGTCAATATACAGTTGGACAAATTAATTGTATAGAGGAATTAATCTGATTGGTAGTGGCTTATTGGAATTATTTAATTTTCAAGACTCCTGGTTTGTACAGGTGAAGGGTACTGCTATGGTCTAACATTGCCTCATCCTACGCCAACATGTCTATGAATTATTTTGAGGAGTTGTGTGTCTATACTAATGAGTTATTTATACAATATGGGGAAGCCTGGTGGTGCTTCATAGATGATGTGTTTGGCGTGTGGTGGGGTAACGTTGAGACCCTTGAGAGTTTTTTACAAAACCATAATAAAGCAGTGGATGGCATAGAATTTACTTTATCTCACTGTGAGGAAACCATTGATTTCCTATAGAATCTATAAAGAAAATGGAAAAATGAATATTGATTTATTAAGTAAAACTGTTAGGAACACACTATTAGCATATGATAGTTTTCACCTTGTTAAATTAACAGAGTCCTTACCTAGAAGTCAACTGCTTAGGGTCAATAGAATTTTGAGTGATGAACAAAAACTGCTACAAAGAATGCAAAAAATTGGACAGTGGTTCATACAAAGGGGAAACCCAGATAGAGATAGAAACATTGAGTAGAGAGACTTTTCCTAGGAAGGAAGGAGGGAAAGAACGTCAAATAATAAAAGGTTGGTTTTGTTTTTTTACTACACAATTCGGCACATACAGTGAAGAAATTCAAAAAGAATTAAAAAGCATTGGGATATCTTGAGGCAATGTAATCTCAATATTGAAGATTTTCAACAAAACTCATGATGGCATACAGAAGAGTAAGAACCTTAAAAATATCTTGGTCAGGATTGACATAGGTTCAGATAAAAAATTTAGCCACAGTTATATAACACAAATGTAATTTGGTTCATACCCCTCTTTAGGATGTTCCAATGGTAATTAGATGATAAAAAGTAAAGAGTTTTTACACCCTAGAACAGGACATACGTTTAATATCAGGGGATATTACACCTGTGGAACCTCTTATATGATATAATTAATAAAATGCCCATGTTCTTTACTATACCTAGGTGAATCAACTAGGAAAGCATGTAAACGCATCAATCAGCACAAATCAAACATTAGATGATTGGACACCCAAGCTGTTGTATCTAGACATAACTTGTACAAGTTGGTCACAGTGTGAGTTAACTAAGATAGCAGATTATAGACAATGTAGGCAAATTGAGAGGAGGGAGGGATAGAGAAAAAATCCTAAAATAGAAAGAAACCTACAGGATTTATCATTTGGACAGTATGTATCCTAAAGGCCTAAACAGGGAGATAGCTTATTCTGTATTTCTATGAGATTACCAGGTAAAACCATTATTATGTGTTGAATTGTGGGATCTCTCTATAAGTAGTGATAAATATTTCCATTTTCATTTCTCACTATTGCAGTTTTTGAATGAAATTTAAAAATTAAAAGGAATGAACAATATTAGCCACTAGATGGCAATATAGGACTGTATTCATGTAACTTGTCTCATCTGTACATCATTTTAACTGATTACCTGGCCTATATATATATACGTACAGGAGTGTGTAACATATGAATGATTAATGTCAGTCAGGCGGAAATGTTGCATGATGTCTTTTAAACGTGTATATAAATAAAGAATAAACTGCTTACTAAGAAATGAAGTGGTGCTGTGGAACAAATTTTATAGATATTTGTAGGGATAGTCTAAACATGTCAAAATTCCAACATTAAAGGGATACTAAACCCACATTTTTTCTTTCATGAATCAGATAGAGCTGTTTCTTTAAAATCTAAGGCCTAGATTTAGAGTTCGGCGGTAGCCGTCAAAACCAGCGTTAGAGGCTCCTAACGCTGGTTTTGGGCGCCCGCTGGTATTTGGAGTCAGTGATTAAAGGGTCTAACGCTCACTTTTCAGCCGCGACTTTTCCAAACCGCAGATCCCCCTACGCCATTTGCGTAGCCTATCTTTTCAATGGGATCTTTCTAACGCTGGTATTTAGAGTTGTTTCTGCAGTGAGCGTTAGAGCTCTAACGACAAAACTCCAGCCGCCTGAAAATAGCAGGAGTTAAGAGCTTTCTGGCTAACGCCGGTTTATAAAGCTCTTAACTACTGTACCCTAAAGTACACTAACACCCATAAACTACCTATGTACCCCTAAACCGAGGTCCCCCCACATCGCCGCCACTCGATTAAAATTTTTAACCCCTAATCTGCCGACCGCCACCTACGTTATACTTATGTACCCCTAATCTGCTGCCCCTAACCCCGCCGACCCCTGTATTATATTTATTAACCCCTAACCTGCCCCCCACAACGTCGCCGCAAGCTACTTAAAATAATTAACCCCTAATCCACCGACCGCAAATCGCCGCCACCTACGTTATCCCTATGTACCCCTAATCTGCTACCCCTAACACCGCCGACCCCTATATTATATTTATTAACCCCTAATCTGCCCCCTCAACGTCGCCGACACCTGCCTACACTTATTAACCCCTAATCTGCCGAGCGGACCTGAGCGCTACTATAATAAAGTTATTAACCCCTAACCCGCCTCACTAACCCTATCATAAATAGTATTAACCCCTAATCTGCCCTCCCTAACATCGCCGACACCTAACTTCAATTATTAACCCCTAAAGCTAAGTCTAACCCTAACACTAACACCCCCCTAAGTTAAATATAATTTTTATCTAACGAAATAAATTAACTCTTATTAAATAAATTATTCCTATTTAAAGCTAAATACTTACCTGTAAAATAAATCCTAATATAGCTACAATATAAATTATAATTATATTATAGCTATTTTAGGATTAATATTTATTTTACAGGTAACTTTGTAATTATTTTAACCAGGTACAATAGCTATTAAATAGTTAAGAACTATTTAATAGTTACCTAGTTAAAATAATAACAAATTTTGCCTGTAAAATAAATCCTAACCTAAGATATAATTAAACCTAACACTACCCTATCAATAAAATAATTAAATAAACTACCTACAATTACCTACAATTAACCTAACACTACACTATCAATAAATTAATTAAACACAATTGCTACAAATAAATACAATTAAATAAACTAGCTAAAGTACAAAAAATAAAAAAGATCTAAGTTACAGAAAATAAAAAAATATTTACAAACATAATAAAAATATTACAACAATTTTAAACTAATTACACCTACTCTAAGCCCCCTAATAAAATAACAAAGCCCCCCAAAATAAAAAATTCCCTACCCTATTCTAAATTAAAAAAGTTACAAGCTCTTTTACCTTACCAGCCCTGAACAGGGCCCTTTGCGGGGCATGCCCCAAGAATTTCAGCTCTTTTGCCTGTAAAAAAAAACATACAATACCCCCCCCAACATTACAACCCACCACCCACATACCCCTAATCTAACCCAAACCCCCCTTAAATAAACCTAACACTAATCCCCTGAAGATCTTCCTACCTTGTCTTCACCATCCAGGTATCACCGATCCGTCCTGGCTCCAAGATCTTCATCCAACCCAAGCGGGGGTTGGCGATCCATAATCCGGTGCTCCAAAGTCTTCCTCCTATCCGGCAAGAAGAGGACATCCGGACCGGCAAACATCTTCTCCAAGCGGCATCTTCGATCTTCTTCCATCCGGTGCGGAGCGGGTCCATCTTGAAGCAGGCGACGCGGATCCATCCTCTTCTTCCGATGTCTCCCGACTAATGACTGTTCTTTTAAGGGACGTCATCCAAGATGGCGTCCCTCGAATTCCGATTGGCTGATAGGATTCTATCAGACAATCGGAATTAAGGTAGGAATTTTCTGATTGGCTGATGGAATCAGCCAATCAGAATCAAGTTCAATCCGATTGGCTGATCCAATCAGCCAATCAGATTGAGCTCGCATTCTATTGGCTGTTCCGATCAGCCAATAGAATGCGAGCTCAATCTGATTGGCTGATTGGATCGGCCAATCGGATTGAACTAGATTCTGATTGGCTGATTCCATCAGCCAATCAGAAAATTCCTACCTTAATTCCGATTGGCTGATAGAATCCTATCAGCCAATCGGAATTCGAGGGACGCCATCTTGGATGACGTCCCTTAAAGGAACAGTCATTAGTCGGGAGACATCGGAAGAAGAGGATGGATCCGCGTCGCCTGCTTCAAGATGGACCCGCTCCGCACCGGATGGAAGAAGATCGAAGATGCCGCTTGGAGAAGATGTTTGCCGGTCCGGATGTCCTCTTCTTGCCGGATAGGAGGAAGACTTTGGAGCACCGGATTATGGATCGCCAACCCCCGCTTGGGTTGGATGAAGATCTTGGAGCCAGGACGGATCGGTGATACCTGGATGGTGAAGACAAGGTAGGAAGATCTTCAGGGGATTAGTGTTAGGTTTATTTAAGGGGGGTTTGGGTTAGATTAGGGGTATGTGGGTGGTGGGTTGTAATGTTGGGGGGGGGTATTGTATGTTTTTTTTTACAGGCAAAAGAGCTGAAATTCTTGGGGCATGCCCCGCAAAGGGCCCTGTTCAGGGCTGGTAAGGTAAAAGAGCTTGTAACTTTTTTAATTTAGAATAGGGTAGGGAATTTTTTATTTTGGGGGGCTTTGTTATTTTATTAGGGGGCTTAGAGTAGGTGTAATTAGTTTAAAATTGTTGTAATATTTTTATTATGTTTGTAAATATTTTTTTATTTTCTGTAACTTAGATCTTTTTTATTTTTTGTACTTTAGCTAGTTTATTTAATTGTATTTATTTGTAGCAATTGTGTTTAATTAATTTATTGATAGTGTAGTGTTAGGTTAATTGTAGGTAATTGTAGGTATTTTATTTAATTATTTTATTGATAGGGTAGTGTTAGGTTTAATTATATCTTAGGGTAGGATTTATTTTACAGGTAAATTTGTTATTATTTTAACTAGGTAACTATTAAATAGTTCTTAACTATTTAATAGCTATTGTACCTGGTTAAAATAATTACAAAGTTGCCTGTAAAATAAATATTAATCCTAAAATAGCTATAATATAATTATAATTTATATTGTAGCTATATTAGGATTTATTTTACAGGTAAGTATTTAGCTTTAAATAGGAATAAGTTATTTAATAAGAGTTAATTTATTTCGTTAGATAAAAATTATATTTAACTTAGGGGGGTGTTAGTGTTAGGGTTAGACTTAGCTTTAGGGGTTAATCCATTTATTAGAATAGCGGTGAGCTCCGATCGGAAGTTTAGGGGTTAATAATTGAAGGTAGGTGTCGGCGATGTTAGGGAGGGCAGATTAGGGGTTAATACTATTTATGATAGGGTTAGTGAGGCGGATTAGGGGTTAATAACTTTATTATAGTAGCGCTCAGGTCCGCTCGGAAGATTAGGGGTTAATAAGTGTAGGTAGGTGTCGGCGACGTTGTGGGGGGCAGATTAGGGGTTAATAAATATAACATAGGGGTCGGCGATGTTAGGGCAGCAGATTAGGGGTACATAGGGATAACGTAGGTTGCGGCGGTTTACGGAGCGGCAGATTAGGGGTTAAAAAAATATGCAGGGGTCAGCGATAGCGGGGGCGGCAGATTAGGGGTTAATAAGTGTAAGGTTAGGGGTGTTTAGACTCGGGGTACATGTTAGGGTGTTAGGTGCAGACGTAGGAAGTGTTTCCCCATAGGAATCAATGGGGCTGCGTTAGGAGCTGAACGCTGCTTTTTTGCAGGTGTTAGGTTTTTTTTCAGCTCAAACAGTCCCATTGTTTCCTATGGGAGAATCGTGCACGAGCACGTTTTTGAGGCCGGCCGCGTCCGTAAGCAACTCTGGTATCGAGAGTTGCATTTGCGGTAAAAATGCTCTACGCTCCTTTTTTGGAGCCTAACGCAGCATTTGTTTTAACTCTCGATACCAGAGTTAAATTTATGGTGCGGCCAGAAAAAAGCCCGCGGAGCGTTAACAGCCCTTTTACCGCCGAACTCCAAATCTAGTCCTTAGTATCTTTATTTCAAAAACAGGAGTGTAAGACTACTAGTCGGCCCAATTTTGGTTCAGCACCTGGGTAGCACTTGCTGATAGACATGTGCATTTCGTTTCGTTCCGAATCAAAATTCAGACTAATTTGTCAAATTCGGAGCTTCGGATCTATTCGAATTTTCGAATTACTGTAGCACTGAAACTAACGAATAAATACGAATTAGAGATTGGAGAAATTTTCACCTTGCCACACATAGGCAGCTCTCATCCTATTGGCTGATTTGAAAATTTTAGCCAATAGGAATGCAAGGTACCCCAAATATAAAATGGGTACCTTGCATTCAATCTTCAGTGTGCAGCGGTGACTGCATGAAGAGGATCCTCCATGCTGGATATCTCTGTGGCCGGCGTTCTTGCTCTGCGGCCACCTCCACTCTGCGCCGCCTTCACCCTTAATGAAGATATCGCTGCCTGGAAGAAGAACTTCTCTGCCGGACTTCAGGAATGGTGAGTACCTATTTGGGGGCTTTTTTTTGGGGGGGGGGGGTATTTTAATGGGCTGCAAAAGAGCTGATTGCCCTTTTAAGGGCAATGCCCATACAAATGCCCCTTTAGGGGCAATGGGTAGCTTAGGTTTTTTAGTGTTAGGTTTTTTTATTTTGTGGGGTTTGATGGGTGGGGGATTTACTGTTAGGGGGTAACTTGTACTTTAGGTAAAAGAGCTGATCGCTTTAGGCAATGCCCTACAAAAGGCTCTTTAAGGACTATTGGTAATTTAGTGTTAGATTAGGGGGTGCTTTTATTTTGGGGGGCTTTTTTATTTTTATAGGGGTATTAGATTTGGTTTAATTTTTTTATTTTTGATCATTTAGTTTTTTTAAATAATGTTAGTTTTTTTAAATTTAATTTTAACTTAGTATTTTATTATTTTATGTAATTGGGGTTAATTTAGGGGGTGTTAGGTTAGGGGGCTTAGTGATTAAATTAGTTATTTGCGTTGTGGGGGGATGGTGGTTTAGGAGTTAATAGGTTAAGTAGATACTGGGTGGGTGGCAGATTGGGGGTTAATACATGTATTAGGTAGATAGTGATGTGGGTGAATGGAGGTTTAGGGGTTAATAGTTTTATTATTAGTTGTGATGTGGGGGGAAGGTGGGTATAGGGGTGTTAATGTGTCAGTTTTATTTTTGGGAGGCGTGTTAGACTTTTACGGCCGATAAAATATTTTCTGGGCACCGGCAGTTTCTAAACTGCCGTAAGTCACTGGCGACGCCAGAAATGTGTATTTTTCTGGATATCGTCAATTTATCCGACTTACGGCAGGTTATGAACTGCTGGCGCCGTATATGTGATTCCCTGATGTGTGAGGTGAATTTACGGGCAACGCAGGTTTTAGCAGTTGCGCTGAAGCCTATGCTACATATGTAATCTCGCCCTAAATTCCTTATCTATGCATGGTTGTCCTCCATTGCCTGTCCAGTTTCTGCAAGTACATGTTATAACAGTAAGCCTCTGGAAACAGCACATTTTACGAAAAGCAACTCAAAGTGTCTTCCTAAGGTTAATTTTAGGTCATCCACATGTCTTCATCATATCCAATATGAGAAATATACAAAGCTCATTTACCATGTGAAGTATCTGCCATTACAGTAATGCACAAAAGTCTCAATCTGCTTAATAATCAAAGCACACACAAGAAGGATCAAAGGGACACAAAACCCACAGTTTTTCTTTCACAATTCAGATAGAGCATGCGATTTTAAGCAACTTTCTAATTAACTCCTATTATAATGTTTTCTTTGTTCTCTTGCTATCTTTATTTGAATAGGCAGGAATTTAAAGCTTAGGTGCAAGCCCATTTTTGGTTTAGCACCTGGGTAGCGCCTGCTGATTGGTGGCTAAATGATCTCACTACAACTAGAAATCTTTATCCAAAGCATGAGACTGAGTAAACCTTAGCAATCACAAAGATACACAGTAAGTTTAGTCAATATTTTAACCTACACGTTGTATACTATGGATACCAGCATTACTAACCTAGTATATAACTGCCTAAAAAGAACAATGAAAAGATTAACTGGGACGTCAAATATTTAGATTTGTATACAAAAACATTAAAAATTATAATTTTTTTTTTTTTTTTTAAAGAGTTTCAAATACATATAAATAGATAAGGCAAGCTTCGTAAACAACTTTAACAACTAAAGAAACAGGCATAAGGAAAGGATTTTGCAGAGTCTTTCACGAAAGAAACAGACACAATGCAAAAGTAGAACATGAGAGATAATTCATTCAGTGTTGTTTATAACAACCTAAAATGTTTGAATGCAGGTTTTTCCCCTTAACCAACAATATTAATTTATCATTTGTACAATTAATACACACTTGAATACACACTTAATGATTGCAATTACAGGGACATTAAAGGGACATTATACACTCATTTTTTCTTTGCATAAATGTTTTGTAGATAATCTATTTATATAGCCCATAAGGTTTTTTTTTTAAATTAATGTATAGTTTTGCTTATTTTTAAATAACATTGCTCTGATTTTCAGACTCCTAACCAAGCCCCAAAGTTTTATGTGAATACGCTCAGCTACCTACTCCAGCTTGCTCCTGTTTGTGTAAAGGGTCTTTTCATATGCAAAAGAAGGGGGAGGGGGGGAGTGTCTTATTTGCCACTTGCAGTGGGCTTTCCAGCTACCTTTTCAACAGAGGCAAACTGACAGCTTCTAAGTACGTTTTTAAACAGTTTTATACTGGATTTTTATATCCGTATCTGTGCATCTTATTCTTTATAGTAGTGTCTATTACATGCAGTTATATGAAAATGAGTGTATACTGTCCCTTTAAAGGGACAGTAAAGTCACAAAAATGTTTTCATTATTTAAATAGGGCATGTAATTTTAAACAACTTTCCAATTTACTTTTATTACCAATTTTGCTTTGTTCTCTTGGTATTCTTAGTTGAAAGCTAAATCTAGGAGGTTTCGTGTGCTAATTTCTTAGACCTTGAAGACTGCCTCTAATCGGAAAGCATTTTGACAGTTTTTCACCACTAGAGGGCGTTAGTTCATGTGTTTCATATAGATAACATTGACCTCTGGCACGTGAAGCTCCTAAGAGCAAGCACTGATTGGCTAAAAATGCATGTCTGTCAAAAGAACTGAAATAAGGAGGCAGTTTGCAAAGGCTTAGTTAGATACCAGGTAATCACAGAGGTAAAACGTATATTATTATAACTGTGTTGGCTATGCAAAATTGGGGAATGGGTAATAAAGGGATTATCTACCTTTTTAAACAACAAAAATTCTGGTGTTTACTGTCCCTTTAAACACTATGGGCGCCATGTACTAAGCTTCGAAGTGACCGTCCGTCTGTATTTCCGCGTCAAAATTCGCTCACAATCTGCTTCTTGTATGTACCAATCTGCGATCTGGTCGAAAAACCACTATTTTCATCAGCGATTGTAATTTTACGCATCTGATCATTCCGAAGCCTTTTTCCACTTACTACATGTTCGATCGCACGTTAATTCGCTGTAATCGGAAATTATGAATGTTACAACTAATCCGTCCTCTCCAACTTTCACTGTAACTTCGCGTGATTTGCTTCGCGACCATTTAGGTAGCGAATACAATAGAAAACTATAGGGCGTATCAACCTGACGCCAGGTAGAAGTACTTAAGTGAAAGGACTAGACTACTATTGTAGCATTATTGGTTTTTGGATCACTGAATGAAGATGGAGACACTTTTACACATGTTTCTTTTCCGATTAATTCAATTACGAGGAAGAAGGGCTATACAGGCACAGGTAGACAACTTGCAAAGGAGAGGTAGAAGAATCAGGGTCCCTAGAGTTTTCCTTCCACGTATGGGTTTGGAAAGCATTTCTGATCGAGAGATTATCCAGAGATTCCGTTTGGACAGAGAAGCTATTATGAAACTTTACTATGAAATAGCAGAATTTCCCAGATTTCTGGGAAAATACACATTCTTATACATGTTAGCAGCCAGACGTTGCCGCTTGTCTGACGATTATGACACCTAGATCGTCACGTGGGTAAAGAACTAAACCAATCAGGTCGCAGACTGCTTCTTAACTTTGCTCTTTCGCGTCGAACGAAGCTTCAAAATTATCAATAATCCGATTGTCTTCGACACACAATAGACGCAAAATTTTACGGCTTGTTTTTAGTACATTCATGTAACGAAGTGCCATCCACATGGTGCGAATGCCGGCGGGTTATTTCGATATGGTCTGTGCGAAAAAATTGATGCCTTACTACATGGCGCCCATAGAAATGGTAATATAAATATTTGACTGTAAATTATTATCATCATCATTTATTTGTAAAGGGACACAATATTCTGCAAATTTTAATCTATTGTTTATTGGTGAATGATATAAAATGTATAGTCATTGGTTGTAGGTGGGGGGGGATTACAAGTTGAAAGTCAAAGCGATTGTGAGAGTGCAATCATATTTTACGCTCTTTAAAGGGATATAAAAAAAAATAATATGTTCTTTCATGATTCAGATAGAGCATGAAATTTTAAGCAACTTTCTAATTTACTCCTATTTTCAATTTTTTCTTCATTCTCTTGGTATCTTTATATGAAAAATCAGGAATGTAAGCTTAGTAGCTGGCCCATTTTTGGTTCAGCACCTGGGTAGCGCTTGTTGATTGGTGGCTACATCACAAGAGTATAATCACATTTTATGCTTGTCGGGTTAGCATAAAGGGTAGTGCATTAAAAATGTTGCACTAAACACAACATAAATACATTCTAAATTACAGTTACACTCATGTAAACACTATTTGATAAAAAAATATTCAAATAAATAGGGATAGATTTCAAGTGAAGAGCAAAATATTTGCATGTTAGGTGAAATGTGAATGCGACCTCGCGTTCGCATTGCACAGAAGCTTTGTGCTCACGAGAGCTGTTTCCATAGGTGCTTCCATATTTTCCAATGGGAGCCACGTTCTCATGTTGTCAGACATGGCATAAGAACCTAACGCAACGAAGGGGTTATGTCGCACAGTGATGGGCTGCAGATTGAAATATATATGTATATACACATATTAACACATAAATATATATATGTATATACACATATTAACACGTATACAATATATATATTTATGTGTTAATATGTGTATATACATATATAAATTTATGTGTTAAAATGTGTATATACATATATATATATATATATATATATATATATATATATATATATATATATTTATGTGTATATACATATATATATATTTATGTGTTAATATGTGTATATACATATATATATATTTATGTGTTAATATGTGTATATACATACATATATATATATATATATATATATATATTTATGTGTTAATATGTGTATATACATATATATATATATTTATGTGTTAATATGTGTATATACATATATATATATAATATATTTATGTGTTAATATGTGTATATACATATATATATATATATATATTTATGTGTTAATATGTGTATATACATATATATATATTTATGTGTTAATATGTGTATATACATATATATATTTATGTGTTAATATGTGTATATACATATATATATTTATGTGTTAATATGTGTATATATATATATATTTATGTGTTAATATGTGTATATACATATATATATATTTATGTGTATATATGTGTATATACATATATATATATATTTATGTGTTAATATGTGTATATACATATATATATATATATATATATATATATATATATATATATATATTTATGTGTTAATATGTGTATATACATATATATATATATATATATATATATATATATATATATGTGTATATATGTGTATATACATATATATATATTTATGTGTTAATATGTGTATATACATATATATATATTTATGTGTTAATATGTGTATATACATATATATATATATATATATATATATATATATATATATATATATATATATATATATATATGTGTTAATATGTGTATATACACATATATATATATTTATGTGTTAATATGTGTATATATATATATATATATATATATATATATATATATATATATATATTTATGTGTTAATATGTGTATATACATATATATATATTTATGTGTTAATATGTGTATATACATATATATATATATATATATATTTATGTGTTAATATGTGTATATACATATATATATATTTATGTGTTAATATGTGTATATACATATATATATATTTATGTGTTAATATGTGTATATACATATATATATATATATATATTTATGTGTATATATGTGTATATACATATATATATATTTATGTGTTAATATGTGTATATACATATATATATTTATGTGTTAATATGTGTATATACATATATATATATTTATGTGTTAATATGTGTATATACATATATATATATTTATGTGTTAATATGTGTATATACATATATATATATATATATATATATATATATATATATATATATATATATATATATGTGTGTTAATATGTGTATATACACATATATATATATTTATGTGTTAATATGTGTATATACATATATATATATATATATATATATATATATATATTTATGTGTTAATATGTGTATATACATATATATATATTTATGTGTTAATATGTGTATATACATATATATATATATATATATATATATATTTATGTGTTAATATGTGTATATACATATATATATATATATATATATATATATATATATATATATATATATATATTTATGTGTTAATATGTGTGTATATATATATATATATATATATATATATATATATATATATATGTGTTAATATGTGTATATATTTATGTGTTAATATGTGTATATACATATATATATATTTATGTGTTAATATGTGTATATACATATATATATATATATATATATATATATAGGCAAAAAGAGTCAGTTGCACTCTCACAAACAGTTCTCCAAGGGCCAGGGTGCTAGAGTAGTTGAAATGTAGCAAAACAGGAAACAGCACTCTCTGGACTTAAGTAAAAAACAAGTAGTTTATTCAGTAACGTTTCGGGGAATGCTCCCCTTCATCAGACCTTGATGGGTCTGATGAAGGGGAGCATTCCCCGAAACGTTACTGAATAAACTACTTGTTTTTTACTTAAGTCCAGAGAGTGCTGTTTCCTGTTTTGCTATATATATATATATATATTTATGTGTTAATATGTGTATATACATATTTATATATTTATGTGTTAATATGTGTATATACATATATATATTTATGTGTTAATATGGGTATATACATATATATATATTTCAATCTGCAGTCAACTGTGAAAACAAGTGTTTTTATTAAAGTAACGTTTTGGGGTAAAAGAACCCCTCATCTGACAAAAAAAAACTGTGTTCAAAGCAAACTTATAAAGGCCTGTTATGCCCTCCCCTACCTTCTTCCAATCAGAAAGTAGCATGTGCAAAGGCTGCAACAGAGCATGTGCAAAAAAGTCAAAACTAAATATAAAGTTCATATAAAGTGTACAATTTCCTCATATTGCATATCAATACATCCTGACAAACATCAATATGTATCCCCATAAAAACTACAAGACTATTCAGGCTCGCTGGAAACAGTAGTTATGAAGTAGCGTTCTAAAGACAGCTGCTCCATAACTTGTCCGCTTGCTTTGAGGCCGTGGACAGAAATCAACCCTATCGAATATGATCGGGTTGATTGACACCCCCTGCTAGCGGCCAAAAGACTGCAGGGGGTGGCATTGCACGAGCAGTTCACAAGAACTGCTGGAGCAATGATAAATGCTGACAGGGTATGCTGTCGGCATTTATCGATGGGCGACGGACATGATAAATATAACCCCATAATATACATTACTGACACGGTTAAGAAACATACACATACCCAACCTAAAATGTGAGACAATATAGCATCTTCACAGCGCTGATCGCCACTGTCATCCAGACTCTTCCAACCGCCCACTCTAGTTTAGCCATAAACAATTCAGTGAATATCAACGAACCCAGTGCCCTGTATTACACAGTGTAGGCTATGAGTATAATACTGTCATAGACAACATAGTGCTATTTCTCTATATAGCACTGAAACTAAATTGTGTCAATGTTACAAAAGATCTACAAGTCATAAACACTGTAAGGGATAGTATAAGCAGTGTAAACAATAGCCAATTACTAACACCTATAACCCTGCAATCAGACCATGATCCAGTCTTATTAGTCCAAACAGCCAAAGCCACAAACAAAAAGGTTATCCTGCATATACTCATAGATGCTAAGGATAAATCATAGCCAAAACAACAAGAAACTTAACATATCAGTCAATCTCAGAATGGAGTTCTAAGACAATACCTCCTGACTGGACAATGTGAAATATTGAAAACATATATTTAAAAACAAGATTTAAAAACAAGAAAGCGGAACTGTATAACGGCCGTAGGCATCAGGACAAGACAGACAATGTGTGACCAGCAAAAGGCATAATCAAAGCCTAAACATCTGCCAAAAGAAATATTAAGATATATTTACAAAGAAATACAGGTAAAGCCATAACACATAAATTCATATATCCATTTAACCCATACAGCAAATGTGTCATAATAAGTATGGCCCCAATCTACTACAGGGTTATTAAACCATGCTAGGTCGACTACAAGGGTATTAGTAGGTGGAATAAATCAACTTATACTTTCATTATTTATTTATTTTGTTTTCCTTTCTTGTCATTTGTGGGTTTTCCAAATCTTGTTAATCATGGAAGTGCAGACACAGCTATATTCCACACAGTCATTGGTTGTACGCTCTTATAACCATTCCTAATTGGCCTTAGTGTAATCTAAGCTACAATATAGCCGCGCTCACTGATTTATGAACATTAACTTTACCCTTATTTATTCTATATTTAAACAACTAATATCCTTTTTAAAATTACATGGACAAATTATTCTCAGTCTAATCTTTGTTTAGAATACATCATTCAAGCAATGATTTATTTAGGGCTAGATTACAGGTGGATCGCTAAATGTCGCTTTTTAAAGCGATATTAGCGCTCCACTGAGTAATACCAGCGCACGCTAATACGTGCTGGTATTACAAGTTGTCAATAATGCTAACGTGAGGTAGCATTCGCATTGCTGGGAAGCATTGTGCTCACGAGCGCGTGCTTCCATAGGCTCCAATGGGAGATTCGTTCTGATGCAGTCAGAGACAACATCAGAATCTAAACGGAGGGAAGGGGGTAAGTAGTGCAGAGAGTGCAACAAATATATATATGTCTATGAAAATATACATATATATTTGTGTAAATATGTATATATAGACATATTAACACATAAATGTACATATATATATATATATATATATATATATATATATATATATATATATATATATATAAAACAACCTACTCCCGCCAACTTTACCCCAAAATACTGCCTAGTGCAATTATTTTATTAATATAAAGATCCTGTTATCTTTGGGGGTTTTTTTTAAAAAAAAACACTACACTGTATTTTGGGGTCATTTGGGGCACATTTATAAAATTAACCAGAGATCTGATCTCCGGTGAGTTTTATAAGCACTAATTTGCAAGTTTGTGGTAGCAATAACCAGCCACTTGTAATGGCTGGTTAATTATTGTGCACCAGCAAAAGTGCAAATTTGCAGGCGTGCGATAATTTAGTTCTCCACTTCTAATCTAGCCCTTCGTGTGTAATGTCCCTTTAATTGAACACATACACCATTATTAATTTCAATTTGAAACTGGACATATAACAATATTTATAGCTCTTTTTGTATGTTTTTATTTTATTACAAAGCAATCGACCTTTCATTATGTATGATAGCCTAAAACATTCTGTCAAGGAAACAGAATTTAAGTAAGGAACCTTTGTTGAGCCTTTCTACTTTTTTTCTAAGTTATCCATTGTTAAAGGATTACTTTCTGTTATAATTTTTAAGCTAAACAACTAACATATTAAAGTTAAAAAACATTAATTAAAACCTACTGACCTATATTTTCTCCAAAACGAAGTTTCATAACGTTCTAAAAGTTAT
Organism: Bombina bombina; assembly: GCF_027579735.1. Classification (NCBI taxonomy): domain Eukaryota; kingdom Metazoa; phylum Chordata; class Amphibia; order Anura; family Bombinatoridae; genus Bombina; species Bombina bombina. Next base: position 549,729,973 of record NC_069503.1, read on the forward strand.
ATCTTTTATTCGCCGATGATGTCACGTTATCCTGCCCACTATTTTCAGCACTGCATGTTCAAAATACTTAAACCAATAACTTTGTGTTTAAAGCGCCATTTTGAAACCTAGGTATTGTAAACGGATTGGTACAGAGCAAAGGATACCCACGGAGTGGGTTTGGAAAACAATTAAATTTGCAGACAAGATTTCTGATATACGGTAGAGATATGTTAATGAAATGCTATTGATAAAAAGCGTATTTGGGGAAGTTAGTTAGTAACAGGCATAGAAAATATTTACTTACAGTGGCCCTTTAATTTAACTAATAATTTCTTGTTGATATGTTGATGATGCATATAGTATGAAATATAAGTGATTTATTCAGGTTTGCTGTGCACCATTACTTGTATAGTAAATATAGGAAACTTAAACAGTTTTATCCTAATTACAGCCAGATTCCCTATTTGTAGCATTGTATGCACGAGTGTCTACTACTTATTGGAGCTTATTAACTTCAACACTAAAGTCCTTCCTTAGGCACTTTCCTTCAGCTGGAACAATGCCTGAGGCTCATTTCTTGACAGTTTGTGCAAATGAACTAAATAGCAAAAAATGTAAAAAACAAATTCTGCTCTTATTGCACTGACTTTAGACTACTAAATTTATTTTACTTCAAAAAAGTCTGTTATATGTAAATACCCTGTAATTGAGCAGCTTCATCAACTATTAATTCAATCCTATGACAGATTTTAAATATCTGGTTTGTCCTAATGAAGAAATAATCTGCTAGTTTATGAAAAAAAAATAATTCAATGCAGACAATAAATGCTGTTCATTTATCTTGTCTATGTTTTATTTATTTATTTTTCCACCAATTTAATTTACAAAAAACAGACACAAACTGTCAACACAGTGTGACATTTCTGCTGGGATTAAGTCATACGATAGCAGATGCTTGACACTAACATAACTAAAGCCGACAACATTGAGATATGCCATGACATACAGTAGCAGGTGTCATCTGTCATTTGTTTGACTGAAAATAATACTATTCAAATAGCATATATTGTTCAGTGTAAAGTAAAAGTAAGTACAATATTTCGAGGTTAAAGGGACAGAAAAGTCATAATTAGACATTCATGATTTAGACAGAACATACATATTTAAACAACTTTACAATGTACTTCTATTATTTAATTTGCTTCTTTCTCTTGTTATCCTTTGCTGAAAGGTTTAACTAGGAAAGCTCAGGAGCAGCAAAGAACCTAGGTTCTAGCTGCTAATTGGTACCGATTGTGATTGGCTCACCCATGTGTTCATTTAGAAACCATTAGGGCATTGGTGATCCTTCAACAAATGATACCAAGAGAATGAAACAAATTTGATAATAGAATAAATTCGGAAAGTTGTTTAAAATTGTATGTTCTAGATGCTCTAGGAGTTCTGGAGGAGGAGCTTAGCACAGGTAGCTGAGCAAGCATTCTCCTGCCCCAAGCACCTGGCGGTGTTTTCCACGCGCCAAGCCCTCACAAGTGGGGACTGCTATCAGGACAGCAAATTTCATCGCTGCTGGAACTCACAGTGGAAACTCCATCCCACCGAAGAGAGAAATCCCTGTTTTGAAGGGAATTTATTTGAACCTAAGTCTAAATTTTGCAAATGGAGTGGGAATAACTCTAGAAGAGAGCCTCTATAATTTATCACATAAACAGAGGTGAAAATTTCCAAGATAGCACACCTGTAAAGACTTTCTTAAAGCCTGCACCATAACATTACTAGTGTCTCACACCCCTTCGTTTCAACTTCCCTGGTTTACCCGGCTGTCTTTCATCCCTCCCGGTGTTGAAATTGAGGATTTACTTTTCCGGTCTGAGAAGCCTGCGGATACCTACCCAGAACTATCCAGGAACTTGGAGAGGTACCGACGACTGTTTCTCCTCCCCCACCAGTGCTGCGTGGGAGGAGGAATCTTTTGGGAGTCGGCAGCATTGGCGTCTCAGGAGAACCCGGGTTCCGGAAACTCTGCCGGGAGTTCTCTCGCGGAGACGGTAAGCCGCGCCCCACCAGTAATAACGCTGCTCCAGGGCTCAGTCTAGAAGCGCTTACCGGACCCCCTCTCCCCCACCATTGCTGCGCGGGAGGTGGCGGGTTAAGGAAGGTTGATTGCCTCGCTAACAGACTTCAAGAGCGTCTCTCCCCTCCTGGCAGGGCAAAAGAAAGGAGTTGAAGTTCGGAGGATAATTCTCAGACCGCAGATGCTGCGGGACACCGGAGGGTGAGTACTTTAATCAATGAAGCAATAAATATTTCTGTATTTGATGGGACAATCTCACCGTAAAAATTTACAGGGAAGTTGTAAAAGGGGGTTCAGAACAAAAGTTTAAAAGTGTTACAGGCTAGACTGAAACATATATGTATACGCCTAAGAATTTTCTTTACGGGGAAGAAGGCTTACAGTGGAACTTGCTATTCATATGAAGTTAACCCACAACAGGTTAAAGGATAAGAGGTAGAAAGGAGAAGAAGGAGAAGAATTAGCGGTTGGGACTGCTCACGTCACAAAATAAGGTTGCAAAGATTGGAGCAAGGGAAAATCAAGGTCTAAGCTAAGAGTGGTACAAAGTAACAAACTTTCAAGAGTGACATAATCATTACAAATAAGCTACATTTTCCCTGTCTTGTAAAAACACACGCCAAAATAAAAGGATTTATATGGTCAAGGGAACTCACAAGGATTACAAAAGAAAGCCTTCTTCTTCTCTTTTTTTTTTTGTTCTGGAGCAGTGCGCCCCATAGCCTGATGGAAAGGAAAGGAAAGAAAAGAGAAAGGAAAAATGGGAAAATAGACTGCTTCTATGAAATCTTTCTTTTTTCACCCGAAACTTGATAAGTTACTTAAGCTCCACATACTATTGAATTAGGTTGTTTTCTTTGTTTTTTTTTTTTTGAATTCATGTAACAACCTATGATATTTTTGATATGCAAACAAAAAGTTGGTCTGTGCAGTTTTATATATGTTAAGCCCTCAATATACAAATAGGCCTCTAATTGATGGGTTAGTTTTTTCTAATTTCAAAACGCCCCATAACAAATTGACTTACATAGTTGAATGTTATAAATAGGTTAATTATCACGCATAAAATAAAGCGCAGTAACTAATCTCTGAGAATTGCCTAAATTCGAGATAGAAGACTAACAGGGTTAATTTATCCTAGGAATAAGGTGTTAAAATTGAATCACCCTGATCATTGCTAGTATTCATCTGTGCATGTAGTTTAAGTGGTTGCTAATATTTTAGAGACTAGATTCTAATCTCAAACATTTACTGGATATATTGTTAAACTAATAGCATTACTCAAGATATGTCCTACCTGAATCTAGTTAAAGACTATACATAGTAGCGAACTTATAAATAAGGTAACTGAGGGCAGTTGACTTCTAATTCATACAATTTTTTCTTGTTTAGAAGGATAAATATACCCGAACAGCAGGAATCTGGTGTATTTATCTCATAAGAAAAGGCAGTGGGCCTAGCCCTAAGGACCAGAAGGCCCTTTCCCTCCCCCTTTTTTTTTTCTTTTTTTTTCTTTTTTTTTTTTTTGTTCCTGACTGCCAAAACTTGTCAAATACAACTCGGAAGCTTTTCCTACAAATGCACTCAAGGGTCTAATCCCTCTTACACTACTTATAAAGAGTCACATAATTTGGTCCCTTCTTCCTCACCCCTCACCTCCCTTTCCCTTTTTTCTCTCCCCCCCCCCCCATTTTTTTTTTTTTTTCTCCCCCACTGATCACTTGCACACCTTTAACACTTTTTTTTCACAATCCAGGGGTGTCCCCCATAATAGTAAATTTATTTATTCACTTTCTCACTCGGCACATGGATAAGTTTCTTAACACATCTTCAAAGACCACATCCTCAAGTATAGCAAGCAGAAACAGAGACAAGAAATCTAAAGGACCCACGGAGACAACAGCAGAATCACATTCTGCAAGTAATTTGAACCCAGTTACTGAGGTATTAAATTTGCAAAATCTAGTTACTAATATAACAGAAGCTTTGTCTCCCAAGTTCGACACCCTAAGATCTGAAATAAAGCATGACATAGATTTATTATCTCAAGAATTTAAGCAGTTTTCCAGTAGACTGCAAGAGGCAGAGCAGAGGGTGTCGGACTTGGAAGACCTTACAGTCTCCCAAGGTCTCAAATTAGATGATGCAGGAACTAAACTGCAAAAAATGCTGCTGAAACTAGAAGACCTAGAAAATCGGTCTCGAAGAAATAACATAAGGATAATTGGCATACCTGAAGTGAAAAAGTATGAGAATTTAGCTTTATTTATAACAGAAACACTAGGTCAACTTTTGGAAATGTCAGACACTCAGATAATAATTGAAAGGGTACATAGAATGGGCCCTCCTCAGCTGGATAACAATACCCCCAGAAGACCTAGGCCAGTTATTGCCCGTTTTCTAAATTATCTAGATTAAGTGAAATTGTTGCAACAGTACAGGAAAAAACAACCGATTAGTATTGATGGGAGTAAAATCTTGGTGTTTCAAGATTACTCAGCAGAAACCTCCTTAAAGAGGAGAGATTTAACACCCATTTGCACAAAATTTATCCAAAAGGGATATAGGGCAACTCTAATGTACCCATCTAAACTTAAAGTAGTTGTTGGAGATAACACCCATTTTTTTTGACAATGCTAAAGAGGCTGAGCGCCTTTATGCAGGACTAGAATCCGTAGGATAATCCTTTTACAGTAGGAGCCTACTGGTTTAAAAAGAGTACAGAACTTTGTTTAGTTTTTTCGTGTTCTGTTTTTTTAATTATCTCAAAAGTATTGTTATGGATTCAAAAGAAAGAATTCAACCCATAGAAAGAGGTTCCCCTTGAGATAGGGAAATGGGAGGGGGGTGGGTTCCCCCCTCTAATCACAAAATAGAGGTCCCAGACCCAAAAATTTATTTTTTTCCCCCTCCTTACCCCCCCTTTTTTTTTTTTTTTTTTTTTTCTCCCTCCTCCCGCTCCCCTCCCCTCCTCTTTTTCAAGTTTACCTAAACATAAGATAAACTCACAAACTGATTGACTATGTCATTAGATAAGTTCAAGATAATATCATGGAATGTTGGAGGAATTTCTACTCCCATTAAAAGGAAATCCATAGTTTCCCATATGCGAAAATTACTAGCAGATGTTATGTTTCTTCAAGAAACACACTTAAACAATGAAGAAACAATGAAACTGAAAGGTTCATGGATAAAAGAGGTTGTTTCTTCATCTAGTATCAGGAGGAAAAGAGGTGTGGCAATAATGATAGGTAAAAAATTAGAGTATGAGTTACTTCAGACTAGAAGTGACCCAGAGGGGAGATTCGTAGTGCTGAAAATTCGAATTGCTAAACAAATATATACACTCTGCAACTTATACACGCCTAACGAGTTAGACTACGAATACTGGGATCTAATACAATCTATGTTATTATCTCATTCTGAAGGTTATTTGATTTTAGGAGGAGATTTCAATATGGCTCCTCAATCTCCCCTAGATAGAATGAGATATAACAGCAGACAATTAAAATCTAAAAAAGATAAATTAGAAACAAAAATATTTAAAAACCTCTATCAGAATTTATCGATCAAAGACATTTGGCGCACCCAGAACCCTGATATACGAGATTATACCTGTCTCTCGAGGGCGCATAAAACCCTATCTAGAATAGACCTATTCTTAGTGGACGAGAGGCTTTGTACAAAAAATGTAAAAGCAGGAATCACACCTATAATCATCTCAGACCACTCCCCTATCTCCCTCGAGGTTCAACTAAGCAGTCCAAATAAAACCCCATCGAGATTTAGGTTTCCTTTTTACCTAGCCAATGATATAAAATTCAAAAAACATCTAAATGATAAATTTAAAGAATACATTCAATTTAATATAGGCTACATTGATAGACCGGAAATTTTCTGGGGTGCCGCAAAGGCAGTTATTAGAGGAGAAATAACTGCCTATGCTGCCAAGCTAAATAAGAAATTAAAAAAGAGAGAGAAAGAAGCGACTAATTTTGTAGTAAATTCTTATAATCACTTCCTGTTACATAAGACGCCCTTCAACTGGTCTAGATACATTAAAGCCAAAAATGAAAGAGACGCTTTAACACTACTTATAGAAACCCAAAAAGATCTCAGATTTCAGTCCAAACTATATAGGTTTGGTAATAAATCCGGCAAGTTACTTGCCAGATTAGTTAAAGGGGAAAAAAAACTTTCTTTCATTGACAGAATAGAACAGAATACCTTGTCATTCACAAAATCAGAAGATATCTTAGAAGTCTTTACAAACTATTTTAAAGATCTTAATTCAGTAAAAGCCACAGACGCGGTTCAGTCTCAGGATTTCTGGAGCAAAATTAACTGCCCCACAGTTCCAGAGGAAATAATTCTTAATCTGAATAACCCGATATCTGAGGAAGAAGTTAGTAAAACAATATCTGAGCTGTCGGCAAATAAAGCGCCAGGCCCAGACGGGCTACCAAATGAGGTCTATAAAATCCTAGCCCCTGAAATAGTACCATATCTATGCAACTTATTTAATGACTTCTATATAAGTGGTAAAGTCATACCACCCAGTTTCACGGCCTCCTACTCAACTCTGCTGCTAAAAGGGGGGAAAGACCCAACACGAAAAGAGTCCTACCGGCCGATAGCGCTCCTTAACTCGGAATACAACATTTTAACCTTAAAGGATTACTTTCTGTTATGATTTTTAAGCTAAACAACTAACATATTAAAGTTAATAAACATTAATTAAAACCTACTGACCTATATTTTCTCCAAAACGAAGTTTCATAACGTTATAAAAGTTATATCTTTTATTCCCTGATAATGTCACGTTATCCTGCCCACTATTTTCAGCACTGCATGTTCAAAATACTTAAACCAATAACTTTGTGTTTAAAGCGCCATTTTGAAACCTAGGTATTGTAAACTGATTGGTACAGAGCAAAGGATACCCACGGAGTGGGTTTGGAAAACAATTAAATTTGCAGACAAGATTTTTGATATTACGGTAGAGATATGTTAATGAAATGCTATTGATAAAAAGCGTATTTGGGGTAGTTAGTTAGTAACAGGCATAGAAAATATTTACTTACAGTGGCCCTTTAATATTAGCTAGTAGGCTTCAAACTGGTCTTATACAGGTTATACACAGTGACCAAGCAGGATTTCTTAAATTCCGCAATTCAGCATCTAAAAAAGTATTAACAATCACAGAATATTTCTTTCAGAAGTCTCTCACCGAGGAAGAGACAGGGGGCGATCCAGATCTGGCAATAGTCGCAATTGACGCGGAGAAGGCTTTTGACTCTGTACATTTTAGCCATATATTTTCATCTTTTGCTAAATTTGGAATCACAGGCAAATTTCTTAGTTTTATAGAAAATTTGTATAAAAACCCTAATACTAAATTAATAGTTAACAACTTATTATCACCAGAAATTGAAATTCAAAGAGGAACGCGACAAGGTTGCCCCCTGTCCCCGCTTATTTTTGACCTGGCTATAGAGTCCCTGGCAATAAAAATTAGACAGTCTCTTCAAGGGGTTACAATTTTCAAGCATGAACTAAAAATCGCTCTTTATGCAGACGATATACTTCTCTATATATCAAATACAAAAAGAAATATACCTAAACTTATGCGTATAATATCCAGGTTTGGGTCCTTCTCGGGATATAAAATAAATCCATCCAAGTCTGAAATCCTGTGGCTTCGAAAGAAAATTGATTCAGCAAGAGATTGCCCTTTTAAGGAAGTGAAAGATTCCTTTAAATACCTGGGAATTAATGTCCCATCTAACCCCTCAGAGCTATATGAAATTAATATAATCCCCATCCTTTCTATGATTCGAGAGAAAATGAAAATATGGCGAAATCTACCAATCTCACTTTCAGGGAGAATAGCCTTGTTCAAGATGGTCCTCCTCCCTAAACTTCTCTACGTATTACAAAATATTCCTTTATTATTATTTGAAAAGGATATTCGGTCTTTTAACTCTGCGATCAGAGACTTCATATGGCAAGGGAAAAGATCCAGGCTCTCAATTTTAAAACTATCAGCAGGGAAAGAATATGGGGGATTAGCCCTTCCGGATATCAGACTATATAACTTGGTCTTTCTAGTGCGTACAGTGTCTGATTGGTTCCTTCAGAAAAATTATGTGACTAATAATTTAGTGCAGGGGTGTCCAAACTTTGCTCTCCAGAGGTTTTGGAACTACATTTCCGATGATGCTCAGCCAGCATTTTATCTAGCTGAGCATCATGGGAAATGTAGTTCCAAAACCTCTGGAGAGCAAAGTTTGGACACCCCTGATTTAGTGGATGAAAATATCTGCTTTCCATTTCTTCCAATAGGATTGGCCCACTGTGAGCCCAAAGTACTACCACAGGAAATCAAAAAGTTTAAATCTATCCTGAATCCTATTAGAGCCTGGTGGAAGATAGGGACCCACTTGAAAGTTAACTGTGGCGTCTCACAGTACATGCCAATAAAGGGGAACCCTGACTTTCCACCGGGCTTGAATCTGGACATATTTGATAGGTGGTCATCTAGGGGCTTAAAGAAAGTCTAGCAACTTGTTAAGAAAGACATGAAATGTGTAAAAACATTCGATGAACTAAAAAGTGAATTTAACCTGGTAAATAATGAGTTTTTTGCATATCTTCAACTAAGACACTATATCTCTGAACTAGTTAGAAAGTCAGATTGGAATTGGGATATGGGAAAAATCGAAAACTGGCTCCTATTAATGAAGTCTGGTTACACGTCAATTTCCTTTTGTTATAGAGCTATAAGTGATATCAAGGGACTTCTCATCTTGGAACAGATAGAGTCAGGATGGAATAGACTAATTGTCCCTAATGTTATAGAACCAAACTTTATTCAAAAGTCTATCAGGAAAGTTTCCCGGACTACACTTTCAGCAAACTGGAGGGAGGCACATATTAAATTACTGCATAAAGTATATTTTACGCCAGAGAAGGGTTATAAAATACACAACGCAAATTTTAAAAAATGTCCAAAATGCTCCCTCCATGCAGCTGATCTAAAACATATGTTTTGGAGCTGCCCGAGAATCAGGCAATTCTGGTTTAAATTAGAATATTGGTTTAATAATATACTGGGGATCTCCCCCCTGGGTCTTACACTTACACAAGTAGTATTTTGTATAAAGAAGGAAGAGCAACACCCTCAGGGAAAACTGATAATACTCTCAATCTTAGCAGCTAGACGCCTAATTCTGAAATGTTGGAAAAAACATAGGGCCCCCACAATCTTAGAAGTAAAGAATTATCTTAAAAAACAATGTATGTTGGAGCAAAGGGTCACCAACCTGAATAACGAGCATGATATTTTTAAGAAATGGTCAATTTTCATTAAAAGCTTCCCAACAAGCGAGATAGAATATTTGATTTTTCCATTTAGGAATTCAGAGCTGGTCCAGCTCAATATCTGGTAAGAGGGGAGGGGTGAGGAGAGAGTTTACTCCCCCTTTTTTTTTTTTTTTTCCTTATTTCTTTTCTTTTGTTTGGGTCAACAAAGCTGGGAAAAACTCAGTAAACTGTTTCCTCTTGTTTAAGAATGTTTTAGATAAATGATGATTACAAATCAACATGTTCTGTTTAAAATGACATTCTTTTGATTTATTGTTTGTGTTAATAGAAACTTGTTTACTGTCGAAATAAATAAAAATTAAAAAAAAAAAAAAAAAAAAAATGGTATGTTCTACCTAAATCATGAAAGAAAAATTTGGGGTTTCATTTCCTTTTAATACTATTATATAATGTGTAAGACTGCTACTTGAAACATATTTTAGTTTTGATAATTAGGTGTGTTAGTACTGCGGATTACATCTTTACTTACACATTTTGCTTCAATTATAAATTTAAAGGGACAGTCTAGGCCAAAATAAACTTTCATGATTCAGATAGAGCATGTAATTTTAAACAATTTTCCAATTTACTTTTATCACCAATTTTGCTTTGTTCTCTTGGTTTTCTTAGTTGAAAGCTTAACCTAGGAGGTTCAAATGCTAATTTCTTAGACCTTGAAGCCCACCTCTTTCAGATTGCATTTTAACAGTTTTTCACCACTAGAGGGTGTTAGTTCACGTATTTCATATAGATAACACTGTGCTCATGCATGAGAAGTTATCTGGGAGCAGGCACTGATTGGCTAGACTGCAAGTCTGTCAAAAGAACTGAAAAAGGGGCAGTTTGCAGAGGCTTAGATACAAGATAATCACAGAGGTTAAAAGTATATTATTATAACTGTGTTGGTTATGCAAAACTGGGAAATGGGTAATAAAGGGATTATCTATCTTTTAAAACAATAAAAATTCTGGTGTAGACTGTCCCTTTAATTATAAATTACACTGAATTATACCCTTAAAAAAAAACTATTGTTATTTTAGAATGAATCAGTTACAAGAGTTAAACCAACAGGTACCTGCACTACTTAGGAATCCCTCCCCAACTTATTTAACTAAACCACCCCCATAAACTAAAATACATAAGGAAAGGCACAAACAGAGAGCTGGAAAAAGACCAACTAGATCAACAAATTAAAAGGTTAGAGAAGTCTAAATTAAACTTGCATGATTCAGATAGAGCATGTAATTTTAAGACACTTTTAACTTCACTTCAATTTTCAAATGTGCTTTGTTCTCTTAGTATCACTTGTTGAAAAAGGATACACATATCCTACACTAGTGGAAGCCAGCTGCTGATTGGTGCCTGCACACATTTGACTCTTGTGATTGGCTAATTAGATGTGTTCAGCTAGCTGCCAATATTCATTCAGCAAAGGATAACAAGAGAATGAAGCAAATTTGTTAACAGAAGTAAATTCGAAAGTTGATTAAAATTGTATGTTCTATCTGAATCAAAAAAAGCAAAATTTGGGATTTCCTGTCCCTTTAAGCATGAATAAAATATATTTTTTAAAAAGTTGAAGGTTCCTGAGTGGCAGCAACTGAGTTTCTAGAACAAAACCCAACTTTTGGAAGGTCAAAGCTCAGGCAACATTCTAATGTGAAGACTGTGCCTGAGCTCTGCCTTCAACAAGAGACATATGGACTTGGAAATCTAAGGTCAGCAGACCCATAAGGAAAGCTAGTTTAGCCTATGACCTAAAGTAGTATGTCCCTCCCATTAGCTCACCTTTCACTCCAACCAGGATCTGTTCTTAAACGTAACCCTGACTACTGCACAAGTTATGATGTAAAGCAGAACGCTCCATCCCAGTAGGACTATAATGAAGTTAGCCTTTCTACATGCATACACTACAGGGACAAAAAATAACAGACATTGACTTAGAAAAAGCTAAGTCAGTAGACCATGCACCAGTAACCAGCATATGTAGCAACTCTAAGGCAGCCAGTATTCTCCGTTCTGACACAACAGCATCTGACAAATAAAAACTAGGGGTTGGGAGGGAAAAACAACTGAACCAAACAGTAAAAGAAATAACTGAGCTTACGAAGTGTGTGTGTGTGTAGATTTTCTCCATAGAAATCAAGGAGCACTGTACTCCATAAGATCTAACTCCATATAATATTTCATAAAGATTGGTACAAAAGATTTGCTTTAGTGGTGTTGAAGCAACATTATCAGAGACACGCTGATCTCAGCTAGTCTCATCTTATGGAGGAACCCCTGATCTTTGCAGGCAAGTGTCCCTGAGATCCCTAGCCCAGGGTAGCCTCAATACTGCTATTTCTGCATTGCCTTACTAGTATTTCAGATAATACCCATCAATGAAAAAACTTTATATTGCAAATTAAAGGGCACTTGTACAAGTTAATTTTTTTTTAAATATTTAGGGCTAGATTACAAGTGGAGCACAAGTGGCTGGTTATTGCTACCGTAAGTTCGCAGTAGCAATTAGCACTCAAAGGTCAGACCTCTGGTTATTTTTTTTTAAATGTCCCTAATTTCCCCCTAAAATTAAAGTGTTTAGTGGCTAAAATCAATTATAAAATATTAGTATCTTTAAAAAACAAACAACCCCCCCCCCCCCTGCAATATCTGTTTTTACGGGTTAAAAGTGAAAAGTACTTTTACATAGCAGTCTATGAGAGCTGTGTGTTCCCTGTAAATATGTATGTATATGCTTCTATACATACGTATATATTTATGTGTTAATATGTTGATATTAAGCATATTAACACACAAATATATATGTATATACACATATTTCATGGTAGGGGTTGGAAACAGGGTAATGGTAAACAGGACCATCACAGAGGAGGTACTAACTCTAGTGACACAACTAACTCTGAGAATGATATCACGGATAATGAACAGATTAGGAGTTTGACTCCAAACACAGTACCTGAGTCTATACTAAGTATATTGCAACCCCTCGTCCCAAGACTACACAGCTATCTTAGGGACACTAAACATTTATTACAAATTTTTGATGACTTTGTATGAGAGCCACACTATAGTTGGGTAACTATAGATGTAGTTTCCCTCTATTCCTCTATTCCCCATTAGATGGGGATTGGAGCTATAAAGTTCTTTGTGGAAAGTTAAACACATTACACTTCAGAGTTTATTGACTTCATATTGAGTGCCTTACAATTCCTACTTACACATAATTACTTAAGATTTGATGAAAATTACTACCTTCAGATAAAGGGTACTGCCATGGGGGCCAAGTTCGCCCCCTCATATGCAAATTTTACAATGGGTTGGTGGGAAATAGCCCATATATTTGGAGATAGTAATGTTTTTGCTAACCGGATCAAATCGTATCATATATTTATTGATGATTTAATTTTATGGACTGGAGACAGTGATGAAATTGGGGAATTTTGGCAGCATCTCAATTTGAACTCGTGGGGTCTCAAATTCACTTTCAAGACAAATAAACTAACATTCCACGCTTGGAACTCATTCCAATTGCCACTGGTAGAACTATGAAAGTGGAAACCACAATGTACAGGAAACCCATATTGGGAAATGCCCTTTTACATGGGAAAAGCAACCATCCAAGGAGTGTCCCTCATTCAATAGCCAAGGGACAGTTCATTAGAACAAAAAGAAACTGTTCAAGCAGTCTTGATTACTCCAGAGTGAGGAACTCACAAATAGACTACTTGACAGGGGTTATAAGAGGAATGTAATAAATCGAGCCAAAGAACAGGTAGACCACCTAGAAAGGTAGTAATTATTGTGTGACAAACCTAGACAGGTTTCCCACAGGTCAAAGAAAGCCAGTGGTTGTGATATAAAACTTGTCACTTTTGTCACACAGTATTCCACAGACTATGAAGAGGTCTGTAAGACACCTGGCTATGCTAACAGCAGATAAGGGGCTACAGTAAGTGGTAAAGAAAGGTTGTAGGTTTTCATACAGGTGAGGCACTACTTTGGGCAATATCATATCACCTAGTGATTTGTCCACCCATACCAGCAATAGCTCATGGTTGACATCTAAGGGTATGTACCGATGTGGCTTTGGCCCTTGTTTTCCATGCAGCTTTATCCACAAAAGTGACACCTTTAAATCAAATGTGACGAATAGATCTTACATGATAGAATCATGTGTTAACTGCAGAGCAAAATCTGTGGTATATATAGCTTTGTGCACTTGTTCTGCAAAACAATATGTAGAATGTACCTCCAGGGAAGCGAGAGAGAGGATCCGACAACACCTCTCAGATATTAAGAGATCTGATCTGCGTTCTGAATTGGCTAAGCATTTTATCACGGAACATGCCAGCTCAAATTCCACTTTCAAGTGGATAATAATAGAGAGGATCAAAAAAGCAAAAAGAGGAGGGGATATAAGTAAATTTTTGTACAAAAGAGAGGCTTTTTGGATCTTCTCTCTGGCTATACGTGTTCCCAATGTATACAATTCGGTCTATGGCATTATAAATTTCTGGGAATGATGGATAGTTGGTTGATAATATGAATGTATATATTTTAATATGTAACACCACGTAGCATTGTATAATAATAAAACAGGTATGATAATGGAATTATGATATATAATATAATCTGAATCTTATCTGTTGCAAATCAAACCAAATTGGGTGTTAACATTTTGCATTAAGTTTTTAGTAGTGTATAAAGTTCATTCAAATGTATAAGGGACGTCCGTGTTAAGTTGTGCTGCGACATAGTGTACTTTTGATTTAATTAGAGCAGAAGCAACTACTTGAGATAATAGGATGTACATTACTTTGTTGGCTGTCCAATAATCATATTGAGACTATGCTGCAATTTTATGAGATTAGTGGCCTCCCTCCCAATGTGATATAAGTAATTGGGGGGGTTAAATATGCACTTCAATATGCATAACGTAGCACCACTAATATAGGTAGGAAGAGGTTAAAGTTATTTTAACACACCTTTAGTCACATGTTGGTTTGTTATCCAATGAAGTGACAACTCCAGGTATATATTCTTAGGTTGTTTAACATTGGTTGTGTCTATGATTAAGGCCACAGGTCGAAACATGTCAGACTTTTTTTGCCTTAAGCTGTCTTAATCTTTTTATGTACTAATAAACAGCTAGATTACGAGTTTTAAGCGCTATAGGGAAATTAACAACCGCCACAAAAGCGGCGGTATTTAACCTCCCTATAGCGCTACTATTACAGGTTTTTCAAAACCCGGCTTGTGCGGGCGATATGATTGCGTTGAGCTCAATACCTCACCCAAATACAAGCAGTGTTTTGACGTGCTTGTGCACGATTTCCCCATAGACATCAATGGGGAGAGTCGGCTAAAAAAAAACCTAACACCTGCGATCGCGGAAACAAAAGCTCCGTAATGCAGCTCCATTCAAGTCTATGGGAAAGAAAAAGTTACGTTTAAACCTAACACCCTAACATAAAAACACCCCTAATCTGCCGCCCCTAACATCGCCGCCACCTACATTACAGTTATTAACCCCTAATCTGCCACCCCCGATATCGCCGTCACCTACATACAGTTATTAACACAAACAAAGGGGTGACGATCCTAGCAACTTCCGAATCTCACAGTGCTAAACCGGAAATTAATCCAGTAGGTAAAGGTCAGTTCCTCAAGAGAAGCGGAGAGCCATAGCCGTGGCGAAACCAAGCCACTGAGTAATGAGTGCAAAGGGAAAAAGGCAGGCTCTGCACACAGGAATGCAGATAAAAAGATTTTTAATGAAAAAGATTAAAAAATACAAAAATCAGCTACATACGCTGAGTGCACAAAAAAAAAAAAAGTGAACAAGGCAGGTAGACAAACTGACACTGATGTCTGACTAGTTTCACGTCTTTCCACGACGCTTATTCATAGACATATGGGATGTAGTAGGTGGGGGGGGTTAAATATGCACTTCAATACTTTAAAAAGAAGAAGCCAGCTCATGATTGGTAAATCAGTATACTCTTTTTAAGCCCACAGCTGCTTCTTATATAGACCTTAATTAAACCACCTATACTACACACCCATTGATATAGGTTAAAAACAAAAAGAACCTAGCCTAAATAAACATTACAATATATGTTGCAGAGAGACATAATAAGAGTGTTAATAAATGTCTAACATGCATAAGTTTGCACCATAAAAACATATACATAAATAAATTAATACCACCTATATGTATGATAATATATGAAAAAGGGGCAAAATAAATAGCATACAAAAAATATTCAAAAATAATAAAAAAAACAGACAAAAATAAACATTGATACAAAAACTATTAGATGCCAATAAAATAATTGATGACGCAATCACGATTCATACCAGATGGGGAACGAGTATGCAACTTAAGCATCCAAAACAACTCTTTCTTTTCCAATATTTTACATTTTTGTTTCCTCCTCTAATGGGAATTGTGGCAACATCAATTATTTTTAAGTTCATATTTGTAAAGTGATATCCATTGAAATGACTGGCAACTGCTGAACTTTTATTGTAATACTTGACATCCCTAGTATGTTCATTAAACATTTTATGGATCTCCCTGGTGGTTTGACCTGTGTATTGCAACTGACATAAGTTACAGGTAAGCAAGTAAACCACAAAAGTGGTGCCACAGTTTGCATAAAAGTGTGTATTATAAACATCTCCTGTGCTACTACTAGAGAACTGACTACCCTCCTGTATATGTGCACACATATGGCAGTTACGTTTTCCACATCTGAAATTGCCAGTTTTGTATAGCCAATTTTGTTTATGAATATTACTTCTAGTTACTAAACTTGGTGACAATTTTTGTCCTAAGGTCATGGATTTTTTAGGCACAAACCTAATATTAATAAATGGTTTTAAAACCTCATCACCTGACAGGATATGCAATTTTTTTTAGTATTTTAACCACCTCATCATATTGTCTAGAATAAGCAGTAGTAAATACTATAGCATCTTTAAAGTTGGATTTCGGGTTTTTATTCACATTATGACCTTTTGATGTTAAATAATATTTTTTTACTTCTTTTCGGCATTTTTCAAGAGTATTAGCATTATATCCTCTATTAATTAACCTGTTTTTAAGTTCTAAGGATTGAGCCTCATAATTTTCATCAGACTTTGTATTTGTATTTGTAGTCTAATGAATTGTCCACGGGGTATTGCTTTTACCACATACTTAGGATGCTGAGAAGCAGCGTGTAAAATGGTATTGCCAGCTGTTTCTTTTCGGTAGGTCTTAGTCACTATAGTGTTTTTGCCAATCTGTAGGGTTAAATCAAGATAATTGACACTATTAGTACTATATGTACCAGTAAATTGGAGGTTGAACAAATTCCTTTTGATATAACCCATAAATTTCTCAAACTCCCTGTCATCCAAAGGCTTTTTAACGATGACCAACAGGTCATCAATATAGCGGACGTATCTGAGAATATTCTCTAGCCATGGGTTTTGAATACTGTAAATATGAGAAAGCTCCCACCACGAGACATATAAATTAGCAACAGCGGGGGCAAATTTTGCCCCCATGGCGGTGCCACAAATTTGGTTGTAGTACACACCGTCAAACCAAAAATAATTATGGGAGAGAAGAAACATCAAAACATCTCCCACATAGTGTTTGACATTATCAGCCAAATCCATCTCTCTATTCAAAAATAACTCTACAGCTTTTAAGCCCAAATGTTGAGGGATACATGTATAGAGGGCACATACATCAATAACTGCCCAAGAAAAATTATCCTTCCATGTGACAGTATCCAAAATTTTAATCAGTTGAAAACTGTCTTTTTGTAGAACTCCATCTAACCATGCCCCCAATGGTTCAAATAGGGAACCCACCCCTGAGACAATGGGCCTACCAGGGGGGAGACAGGGTCCTTATGAACCTTAGGGACAGGGTCCTTATGAACCTTAGGGACAAGACTAGAAAGGGACTAAGATTAGAAATATCATTCTCCCTAAAAACACCCAAAGTCACACCCTCTAAAACCAATTTTTCCAATTTTTCTTTATAGACATAAAGAGGATTTCCAGACAATTGTCTATAGACATTGGTGTCCCCCAGTTGCCTCTGGGCCTCCAAAAAGTAGGCATCTTTGTCAAGAATGACTATGCTACCACCCTTATCTGCATTTTTAATCACTATATCTGTGTTATCTTGAAGACTTTTGATAGCTTTATTTTCCTTAAACGACAGATTGTGGGTGGCAGCATAGTCATTTACTCGTTTTTCCAAGTTGAATATATCCTCCTGTACCATTTTCTGGTACGCATTAATGATTGCCCCCCTATGTTGTATCAGATAGAAGTCTGATTTTATCCTCTGTGGGTGCTCAAGTCTATTTGGCAAAGTGGATTCATACTCCCCACTATATAAATCAGTCAAAGTGACCAATGCCTGAGCATCCACAAAAGACAAATGAGTGTCATCTACACAAGGCTCAGGTGACATATACTGTGTGTTGGTCTCACCTCTCTGTGTATTATCTGATTCTGTGAGGGCAAAAAACCTCTGTGTAGTAGCACAGGAGATGTTTATAATACACACTTTTATGCAAACTGTGGCACCACTTTTGTGGTTTACTTGCTTACCTGTAACTTATGTCAGTTGCAATACACAGGTCAAACCTCCAGGGAGATCCGAAAAAGGTTTAATGAACATACTAGGGATGTCAAGAATTACAATAAAAGTTCAGCACTTGCCAGTCATTTCAATGGATATCACTTTACTAATGTAGCAAATATGAACTTAAAAATAATTGATGTTGCCACTATTCCCATTAGAGGAGGAAACAAATTGCGACATCAATTATTTTATTGACATCTAATAGTTTTTGTATCAATGTTTATTTTTGTCTGTTTTTTTCATTATTTTTTGAATATTTTTTGTATGTTATATATTTTGCCCCTTTTTCATATATTATCATACATATAGGTGGTATTAATTTATTTATGTATATGTTTTTATGGTGCAAACCTATGCATGTTAGACATTTATTAACACTCTTATTATGTCTCTCTGCAACATATATTGTAATGTTTATTTAGGCTAGGTTCTTTTTGTTTTTAACCTATATCAATGGGTGTGTAGTATAGGTGGTTTAATTAAGGTCTATATAAGAAGCAGCTGTGGGCTTAAAAAGAGTGGGCTTCCCCTTTTTAAAGTATCCACCTACCACATCCCATATGTCTATGAATAAGCATCGTGGGAAGACGTGAAACTAGTCAGACATCAGTGTCAGTTTGTCTACCTGCCTTGTTCACTTTTTTTTTTGTGCACTCAGCGTATGTAGCTGCTTTTTGTATTTTTTTATCTTTTTCATTAAAAATCTTTTTATCTGGATTCCTGTGTGCAGAGCCTGCCTTTTTCCCTTTGCACTCATTACTCAGTGGCTTGGTTTCGCCACGGCTACTGCTTTCCGCTTGAGGAACTGACCTTTACCTACCGGATTCATTTCCGGTTTAGCACTGTGAGATTCGGAAGTTGCTAGGATCGTCACCCCTTCGTTTGTATCAGTGCCCTGATTCTGGAACCGCTCAAGACGATCCTGCCCTGCATCTCTTAAGATTTGAAGTAAGTGCTGTTAATTACTACTTGTGGACATCAGCTCAAACCTATGGTGTGTAAGATAAGCCACATTCAATAACTGCTACGTTGTTTCAGCTGAACATATGCTGTCAAGTCACAATTTTTTTGGTTTTTGTCAGGCATTTACATATATATGCTGATAATATTGTGGTGTTTATTGTGGCCTTACACCTTCTTGGACACTAGTCCCCAAGTTTATCAAAAATTAGCACTGTTCAATTTATGTGCTTTTGTTTCATCTGCCTCACTTGAAACGTCATTACAAGGTATCCCTATCAGGCAGGCTCATTTGCTGTTTGTGCACATAGTTATATTTGTTTATTTGCAACATGGCAGGAATTGACACTGACACTGTTGAACCTAACCTTATAGACTGACTACCTATATGTGCAGCCTCTAATCATGAGGATTTTTTTGACATACAAACCAGACAGGAATATTTTAATACAATATTTTCTATGGAAGATCTGGTGGTTGAAAACCCAGAGGGGAAAAGACTATTCAGAACATTAGAACAGTCCTTGATCATTGATTTGAGACTAATGTGGGATACTATAGCCTTTAATAAATATGTTGAAACTAAGCGAATACCAAGAGGCTTGCGAATAAAAAAATTCCCCTCCTTCCAATTTGATCACACAGAGGACATGGATGAATGGAATGATGCTCTGAATACTTGTTCTTTTACACTCTTGAATATTCTTGTAAAAGTTAAGAATAAAAAACGTAGTAAAATGGAAGAAATTATTCTAACACAAAAGAAGAATTGGCACAATATAAAGATCATTTGGAGTTTTCATCACTAAACAAAAGGATGATTGAGTCCATTGCCAAACAAGATAAAGAACAAGCAGAAAGAAAGGGAGTGAAATTTCAAAGAGATAAAGAGGATTATGAGCAGCAGAAGGTTTATAACTGGGCAGCCATTTGCCGACAACAGCAAGCAAATAAAAATAAGAATAAGAAGCTAAAAGGAAAGAATTCCAAGTCTCCCCAAATAGCAGAGGAAGAAGATAAGAATATACCAAAATCCATTCTAAAAAAAGTGGAAAAGAAAAAAGAAAAGCTGTCTTCAATGACACAGAAGGGGAGACCACAGATTCAGAATCGTGCTTCTCTGGCACCTCTTATTCTTCTAACTGCTCTTCTCTCCTTTTCTCTTCTCCCTCTATTTCTCCTTCTTCCTCTTGTGATTTTTTACAGGAGACCAGGGAAATGGAGGATACACAGGCATACCGCCAATGGTTCGTCCGAAAACGAGACAAGGAACATCTCAACCAAAAGGAAATGACAAAGATGGAGGAACAAAAGGGAAAGGAAAGCACACCAAGAAGTGACAGTAACTAATAGGAGTCATTCTGACTCTGAGGACTCTTAATTTGTCTCACACCAATTGTGCCAATTTTAGTATAATCAATTTGTCTAAATACAGCCTCAATAAAGAGGAAATTAAAGTATTATCTATGGGTTTAGGTTTTGCCCCATCAGGGAATTTTTCAAGTTTAGCACCCTCTTAGACATATATAAATGTATCCGAAAGTTGGCCCTAAAGAGGTTTTTTGCCCTCACAGAATCAGATAATACACAGAGAGGTGAGACCAACACACAGTATATGTCACCTGAGCCTTGTGTAGATGACACTCATTTGTCTTTTGTGGATGCTCAGGCATTGGTCACTTTGACTGATTTATATAGTGGGGAGTATGAATCCACTTTGCCAAATAGACTTGAGCACCCACAGAGGATAAAATCAGACTTCTATCTGATACAACATAGGGGGGCAATCATTAATGCGTACCAGAAAATGGTACAGAAGGATATATTCAACTTGGAAAAACGAGTAAATGACTATGCTGCCACCCACAATCTGTCGTTTAAGGAAAATAAAGCTATCAAAAGTCTTCAAGATAACACAGATATAGTGATAAAAAATGCAGATAAGGGTGGTAGCATAGTCATTCTTGACAAAGATGCCTACTTTTTGGAGGCCCAGAGGCAACTGGGGGACAACAATGTCTATAGACAATTGTCTGGAAATCCTCTTTATGTCTATGAAGAAAAATTGGAAAAATTGGTTTTAGAGGGTGTGACTTTGGGTGTTTTTAGGGAGAATTATATTTCTAATCTTATACCTGATCACCCTCTTACCCCAGTGTTCTACCTTGTCCCCAAGGTTCATAAGGACCCTGTCTCACCCCTGGTAGGCCCATTGTCTCGGGGGTGGGTTCCCTATTTGAACCATTGGGGGCATGGTTAGATGGAGTTCTACAACCCTTGGCACAAAAACAGTTGTCTTATCTTAAAGACAGTTTGTAACTGATTAAAATATTGGATACTGTCACATGGAAAGATAATTTTTCTTGGGCAGTTATTGATGTATGTGCCCTCTATACATGTATCCCTCAACATTTGGGCTTAAAAGCTGTAGAGTTATTTTTGAATAGAGAGATGGATTTGGCTGATAATGTCAAACACTATGTGGGAGATGTTTTGATGTTTCTTCTCTCCCATAATTATTTTTGGTTTGACGGTGTGTACTACAACCAAATTTGTGGCACCGCCATGGGTAAAATTTGCCCCCGCTTTTGCTAATTTATATGTCTCGTGGTGGGAGATTTCTCATATTTACAGTATTCAAAACCCATGGCTAGAGAATATTCTCATATACGTCCGCTATATTGATGACCTGTTGGTCATCGTTAAAAAGCCTTTGGATGACAGGGAGTTTGAGAAATTTATGGGTTATATCAATAGGAATTTGTTCAAACTCCAATTTACTGGTACATATAGTACTAATAGTGTCAGTTATCTTGTTTTAACCCTACAGATTGGCCAAAACACTATAGTGACTAAGACCTACCGAAAAGAAACAGCTGGCAATACCATTTTACACGCTGCTTCTCAGCATCCTAAGCATGTGGTAAAAGCGATACCCCGTGGACAATTCATTAGACTACAAATACAAATACAAAGTCTGATGAAATTTATGAGGCTCAATCCTTAGAACTTAAAAACAGGTTAATTAATAGAGGATATAATGCTAATACTCTTGAAAAATGCAGAAAAGAAGTCAAAAAATATTATTTAACATCAAAAGGTCATAATGTGAATAAAAACCCGAAATCCAACTTTAAAGATGCTATAGTATTTACTACTGCTTATTCCAAACAATATCATGAGGTGGTTAAAATACTAAAAAAACATTTGCATATCCTGTCAGGTAATGAGGTTTTAAAACCATTTATTAATATTAGGTTTGTGCCTAAAAAATCCATGACCTTAGGACAAAAATTGTCACCAAGTTTAGTAACTAGAAGTAATATTCATAAACAAAATTGGCTATATAAAACTGGCAATTTCAGATGTGGAAAACGTAACTGCCATATGTGTGCACATATACAGGAGGGTAGTCAGTTCTCTAGTAGTAGCACAGGAGATGTTTATAATACACACTTTTATGCAAACTGTGGCACCACTTTTGTGGTTTACTTGCTTACCTGTAACTTATGTCAGTTGCAATACACAGGTCAAACCACCAGGGAGATCCGAAAAAGGTTTAATGAACATACTAGGGATGTCAAGAATTACAATAAAAGTTCAGCAGTTGCCAATCATTTCAATGGATATCACTTTACTAATGTAGCAAATATGAACATAAAAATAATTGATGTTGCCACAATTCCCATTAGAGGAGGAAACAAATTCAAAATATTGAAAAAGAAAGAGTTGTTTTGGATGCTTAAGTTGCATACCTGTTCCCCATCTGGTATGAAACGTGATTGCGACATCAATTATTTTATTGACATCTAATAGTTTTTGTATCAATGTTTATTTTTGTCTGTTTTTTTCATTATGTTTTGAATATTTTTTGTATGTTATTTATTTTGCCCCTTTTTCATATATTATCATACATATAGGTGGTATTAATTTATTTATGTATATGTTTTTATGGTGCAAACTTATGCATGTTAGACATTTATTAACACTCTTATTATGTCTCTCTGCAACATATATTGTAATGTTTATTTAGGCTAGGTTCTTTTTGATTTTAACCTATATCAATGGGTGTGTACTATAGGTGGTTTAATTAAGGTCTATATAAGAAGCAGCTGTGGGCTTAAAAAGAGTATACTGATTTACCAATCATGAGCTGGCTTCCCCTTTTTAAAGTATCCACCTACTACATCCCATATGTCTATGAATAAGCGTCGTGGAAAGACGTGAAACTAGTCAGACATCAGTGTCAGTTTGTCTACCTGCCTTGTTCACTTTTTTTTTTTTTTTTTGTGCACTCAGCGTATGTAGCTGATTTTTGTATTTTTTAATCTTTTTCATTAAAAATCTTTTTATCTGGATTCCTGTGTGCAGAGCCTGCCTTTTCCCTTTGCACTCAATACAGTTATTAACCCCTAATCTGCTGCCCCAACATCGCCGCCACCTAAATAAAACTATTAACCCCTATTCTGCCGCTCCCGATATCGCCGCAACCTACATTAGTTATTATCCCCTAATCTGCCGCCCCCAATGTCGCCGCCACTATACTAAATTTATTAAATTTAAAAACCTCTGGCCTCCCACATAACTAACACTAAATATATTAACCCCTAAAACTAACCCTAACGTAACCCTAACCCTAAGCATAACCCTAACGTAAACCCTAAGTCTAACCCTAACCCCCCCTAACTTAAATATAATTAAAATAAATCTAAATTAAAAACTTACAATTATTACCTAAATAATTCCTATTTAAAACTAAATACATACTTACCTGTAAAAAAAAAACCTAAGCTAGCTACAATATAAATAATAGTAATATTGTATCTATCTTAGGTTTTATTTTTATTTCACAAGTAAGTTTGCATTTATTTTAACTAGGTAGACCAGTTAGTAAATAGTTATTAACTATTTACTAGCTACCTAGTTAAAATAAATACAAATTTACCTGTAAAATAAAACCTAACCTGACTTACACTAAAACCTAACATTACAATAAAATTAAATAAATTAAATTAATAAAATACAATTATCTAAATTACAAAAAATAAAAAACGAAATTATCAAAAATAAAAACTAATTACTCCTAATCTAAAAGCCCTATCAAAATAAAAAGCCCACCCAAAATAAAAAAAACCCTAGCCTACACTAAACTGACATTGGCCCTTAAAAGGGCCTTTTGCGGGGCATTGTCCCAAAGAAATCAGCTCTTTTACCTGTAAAAAAATATACAAACACCCCCCAACAGTATAACCCACCACCCACCCAACCAAACCCCCCAAATAAAAACCTATCTAAATAAACCTAAGCTAACCATTGCCCTGAAAATGGCATTTGGATGGGCATTGCCCTTAAAAGGGCATTTAGCTCTTTTTTTACATTGCTCAAATACTAAGCTAAAAATAAAACCCACCCAATAAATCCTTAAAAAAACCTAACACTAGGGGCAGAGTTTAGCCACGCAGGCGAATGGCGGTATTTTGAGAGAGCTCCTCAACCCTCAGTTGGTACAGCAAATAACAACAAAAGAAACAAGCAGAGGCACCGGTAATTCACAAACAGCAAAGCGTCCTTTATTCAAGTGTTAAAAAGACAGCTGGAGACACATAGAAAAAAGCTGTAAACCTCTAGGGCAAAGGTGGAGTAGTGGTTATACACGTACCCTGATGCTGACGCGTTTTGGCAGGTGCCGTAATCGATTACGGCACCTGCCGAAACACGTCAGCATCAGGGTACGTGGATAACCACTACTCCACCTTTGCCCTAGAGGTTTACAGCTTTTTCCTATGTGTCTCCAGCTGTCTTTTTAACACTTGAATAAAGGACGCTTTGCTGTTTGTGAATTACCGGTGCCTCTGCTTGTTTCTTTTGCTGTTACCTTTTGGATATGTTCAAGGCACGGACACTCATTGAGCAGCGATAACCTCCCCTGGCATAGCACTATATTGGAACATCGGCTTTTCCAGGCCGTGGACTCTCCTTTCCATCGGATTTACCCGCCCCACACTGTGACGTCATGCACTTCCGGACCGGCTGTACACACGCTGAAACGCTGTAGGGATCCACGCTGCTGCTCGACCTCCATGCTGCTGTGGATGCACGGATTGGTGAGAGAGAGGATCTAGAGCATAGAAGGTTCAAGGTGGGTCCCCAGGATCAGCGTTTATATCAGCGCATACACTGTTTGTTTGTACATACATGAGCACGGAACTTTCATAGGGGTCGTAGAGTTTGGAGCAAGTGCATTTTACAGGGGCATGTGTGTTATCTATTACCAGCAACCACAGTAACACGCTAACAGGTGCTGCAACTCTTTAGGGTGGTACAGCAAATAACTAGGGCACAATGCACCTCTAAATAGTCACCAAATGGAGGAAAAATACAGTAGCACTTAATCCCCACCGCACTTGTCACAAGCAAAGAAGGAGGAAATATCAGAGCAGCCCTAGACCGAAGCAATTGGGAGCGGAGGCACTACCACGCCTATGTTACACAGGCAGGCCTGGAGGACGCACGAGTTAGTAAAATTTCTGGCTCACATCACTTACTTGTCAGCGGCTCAGCAGGAACATCGATCGCACATCATCTAGCAGCAACGGATCTGGGAGGTCTGACATACATGCAGAGCCGCGGGTAAGATAACAGCCTTGCCATTCACTTAACTCCTGCTTAAGGGCTTATAGGCCTAACTGCGCAACACGCTGCACCCGGTCTCTCCTAATCCTATCTAGTAACAGTTGGGGCTAAGGTAGTGATCCTCGGATACCTCACTGGGTACTGATTTGGCCAGATAGACTCTGCAGGGGGACACTGATAGCCTCAAATACCCAGCCTGTCTCGCTATAACATACTGATAGAGGCCTAGGAGTGAAGAGACATTACCGCTCATTAAAAAGACGCCTCCACTGACAGATATTAGTACAGGCTCGCAGTTTGAATAATTACCAGTTGGAAGGTGGCAATAGAAAACTAATCATTTTATTACCCCTACTGAAAGGTGATCTGCGTAATAGTGTATATACATTTAATAGTCCCAGGGTGCACAGCACATTTCTCTTTCGTAGAAATAGACTCACTCAGCCTTAAAGTCACTGCAGATCTGCCTTCCCAATTAATAGAGGACACGCTGCACAGTACTTTGGTTAAAAAAAAAAAAAAAAAAAAGGAGAGATAGCCTGAAGTTTCCTGAGTAAAGACCACAAACACTTTCTCCCCTACCTGGGCCCTGCAACCTTGAAAACCAGAAACCTACCAATTAAGTGCCCCCTGATGGTTTACAAATAGCAATCTCCCATATATCTACTGTGGGTACTCTGAGGTATGCCTTGTAAAAAGCAAAACAAATCAGACAAAAATACACCAGTGCGCACCCTCAGCAAGTACCTCAAGCAGATGGAACACCCTGTTCCCCTATCATCGGGAACAATGGAAGCTGATCTGACAGAGCACACTGAACCTTCCCATGCAACTGAATCCCAAACCAGGAACTTAATTACAAAAGAAGATCTTCGACTCCCGTCTTCTAAGGAAGATATTAAAAATGCAGTGCAAGAAATGTGCAACCTTTTTAACGACCTAAGGAAAGATATAAATGTTCTAGATACCAGGGTTACAAAGGTTGAAGCCTCACAAACAGCGCACTCAGCAACTATACAGTCACTACACACAGAAGTGCAGGACCACTCGGAGTTAATCCAGCAGATGTCAGATAAGATCGAAGACCTCGATAATAGAGGCCGCAGGAACAACCTGCGTATTAGAGGGGTCTCTGAAACCGTTCACCCCCCGGCACTAGAAGGATACCTACAAAGCTTGTTCAGGACTCTGAGGGACTCTCCATCTTCCCCAGAAATGGCACTCGAACGAGCACATAGAGCACTCAGGGCTAAACCCCCGCCTAAAGCCCCCCTAGAGACATCATTGTCTGTTTCTTGAGATTTAAGGACAAGGAGGAGATTCTTAAATGTGCACGCTCCAAACAACCTATATTGCATGCAGGTGAAGAACTGCAGATATTCTCTGATTTGTCTCCCACTACCCTTCAAAAAAGAAGGGAATTAGGCCATATCACAGCCAAACTAAGAGCACACAAAATCCAATACCAGTGGGGCTTTCCGGTCTCACTTGTGGCTACTCATCAAAACAAATCAGCAATGTACAGACCTGGGGCAGATGTCCAAGCCTTCTACGCAGACCTTTCAATTGGAGAAGATTGACGTTGAGAGGAGGCCTTCTCTGGTTGACACTCTCCCTGACAACCTGAGCAGGGATGCAGCTGAGGAGGCTATGGCACAGGGAGGACACTGACTTTATGCCTTCGGACTCTCTCTATACGTATTCTTTTACTATCTTGGTTGTGTTTGTGGGAAGGCCACGCTGTGGCTCACATTCTCCTCATGAGCATCACTCATGAATACAGGGGCTGGGGCTGTCCTTTTGGGCCTGTTGGCCACAGGGCATTGGACAGATGGGCCTAGAGTATACCTAAATGAACAATAAAGTAAAAACAATGGGCAAGATATATGCTTTAATACCAACAGCAAGCCAGCTGTATGTTTAGTTTAAAGTTGAAGTACTGTATTGTAATTTTTCTCCTTAAAGTTTAACACTATTTTTATTTAGCAGGTTATACAGTTACAACTGCTGACTAGATTTGCACGCACTGCGTGCCTAATTTTTGCTTACTTTACAAATAGGGATTGTCACTAAATTATCATGAATGTTCCTGTTTCATACTGTTCCTCTCACCCAACCTTTAACTCAAATGTGTAGCATCTAATTTGGTGTCAGGGAGTCCTCCCATGCCGCATTAGCTCCCATCTGTTTCTTCCTTTTCCCTCCCCACCCTGACCTCCCCTCCCATACTAACTCCCAACCTCCCTTTTGCCTCCCCCTTCACTTCACACTCCCCTCCTATACTAACCTCCTTCACTTTGGCTCTATTAGTGTATACCTAAATGAACAATATAGTAAAAATGGTGGATAAGATTTATGCTTTAATCCCAATAGCAAGTCAACTGTATGTTTAGTTTAAAATTGGAATGCTGTGTTGTGTTTTCTCTCCTTAAAGCATGACACTATTTTTACCTAGCAGGTTACTTGGGCCTAGATTTAGAGTTTGGCGTTAGCCGTGAAAACCAGCGTTAGAGGCTCCTAACGCTGGTTTTAGGCTACCTCCGGTATTTGGAGTCACTCAAAAAAGGGTCTAACGCTCACTTTTCAGCCGCGACTTTTCCATACCGCAGATCCCCTTACGTCAATTGCGTATCCTATCTTTTCAATGGGATCTTTCTAACTCCGGTATTTAGAGTCGTGTCTGAAGTGAGCGTTAGACATCTAACGACAAAACTCCAGCCGCAGGAAAAAAGTCAGAAGTTAAGAGCTTTCTGTGCTAACGCCGGTTTATAAAGCTCTTAACTACTGTACTCTAAAGTACACTAACACCCATAAACTACCTATGTACCCCTAAACCGAGGTCCCCCCACATAGCCGCCACTCGATTAAATTTTTTTAACCCCTAATCTGCCGACCGCCACCTACGTTATCCTTATGTACCCCTAATCTGCTGCCCCTAACACCGCCGACCCCTGTATTATATTTATTAACCCCTAACCTGCCCCCCACAACGTCGCCGCCAGCTACCTACACCTATTAACCCCTAATCTGCCGACCGCAAAGCGCCGCCACCTACGTTATACTTATGTACCCCTAATCTGCTGCCCCTAACACCGCCGACCCCTGTATTATATTTATTAACCCCTAACCTGCCCCCCACAACGTCGCCGCCAGCTACCTACACCTATTAACCCCTAATCTGCCGACCAGACCGCACCGCTATTATTATAAAGTTATTAACCCCTAATCCGCCTCACTAACCCTATAATAAATAGTATTAACCCTTAATCTGCCCTCCCTAACATCGCCGACACCTAACTTCAAACATTAACCCCTAATCTGCCGACTGGAGCTCACCGCTATTCTAATAAATGTATTAACCCCTAAAGCTAAGTCTAACCCTAACACTAACACCCCCCTAAATTAAATATAATTTAAATCTAACGAAATAAATTAACTCTTATTAAATAAATTATTCCTATTTAAAGCTAAATACTTACCTGTAAAATAAATCCTAATATAGCTACAATATAAATTATAATTATATTATAGCTATTTTAGGATTTATATTTATTTTACAGGTAACTTTGTATTTATTTTAACCAGGTACAATAGCTATTAAATAGTTAAGAACTATTTAATAGCTAAAATAGTTAAAATAATTACAAAATGACCTGTAAAATAAATCCTAACCTAAGTTACAATTAAACCTAACACTACACTATCAATAAATTAATTAAATAAACTACCTACAATTACCTACAATTAACCTAACACTACACTATCAATAAATTAATTAAATACAATTCCTACAAATAAATACAATTAAATAAACTAGCTAAAGTACAAAAAATAAAAAAGAACTAAGTTACAAAAAATAAAAAAATATTTACAAACATGAGAAAAATATTACAACAATTTTAAACTAATTACACCTACTCTAAGCCCCCTAATAAAATAACAAAGCCCCCCAAAATAAAAGAATGCCCTACCCTATTCTAAATTACTAAAGTTTAAAGCTCTTTTACCTTACCAGCCTTGAACAGGGCCCTTTGCGGGGCATGCCCCAAGAAGTTCAGCTCTTTTGCCTGTAAAAAAAACCATACAATACCCAAGCCCCCCAACATTACAACCCACCACCCACATACCCCTAATCTAACCCAAACCCCCCTTAAATAAACCTAACACTAAGCCCCTGAAGATCTTCCTACCTTGTCTTCACCTCACCGGGTTCACCGATCTGTCCAGAAGAGCTCCTCCGATGTCCTGATCCAAGCCCAAGCGGGGGGCTGAAGAGGTCCATGATCCGGCTGAAGTCTTCATCCAAGCGGGGCAGAAGAGGTCTTCCATCCGATTGAAGTCTTCATCCTAGCGGCATCCATCCGGAGAGGAGCGGCATCATCCTGAAGACCTCCGACGCGGAACATCCATCCTGGCCGAATACTGAACGACGAATGACGGTTCCTTTAAATGACGTCATCCAAGATGGCGTCCCTCGAATTCCGATTGGCTGATAGGATTCTATCAGCCAATAGGAATTAAGGTAGGAATATTCTGATTGGCTGATGGAATCAGCCAATCAGAATCAAGTTCAATCCGATTGGCTGATCCGATCAGCCAATCAGATTGAGCTCGCATTCTATTGGCTAATAATATAGGGTTTATTATAGGGTTAGTGAGGCGGATTAGGGGCTAATAACTTTATAATAATAGCGGTGCGGTCCGGTCGGCAGATTAGGGGTTAATAAGTGTAGGCAGGTGGAGGCGACGTTGTGGGGGGCAGATTAGGGGTTAATAAATATAATATAGGGGTCGGCGATGTTAGGGCAGCAGATTAGGGGTACATAGGGATAATGTAAGTAGCGGCGGTTTACGGAGCGGCAGATTAGGGGTTAATAATAATATGCAGGGGTCAGCGATAGCGGGGGTGGCAGAATAGGGGTTAATAAGTGTAAGGTTAGGGGTGTTTAGTGATTTGGGGTTGACACTGAGCGCCTAGTGCTAGAGGGACCCTAGCTTTAATAAGTTGACCCCTAGCGGTCAGAAAGGTGGATAATCAGAGAGAAAATTATTAAAGCGCCAATAGGACAAAGGCCGGGTCTAGGTTTAAAAATATGTCGTTTAATAATACAATAAATGTTTAAAATACAATAAAATATACCTAGAGTACAATAAAAGATATAATCAAGGATCCAAGATTTTACAATATGTGGCAACAATAAAAACAAATGTAACAAACCTTGACAAGATCAGTGCTTTGGACTGTCTAAAACATAATCTGTGTGTTGGCAATATGTCTGCTAAGGGGTATACCCGTAGTAGGGGTGGCTGTATGAGATGATTCACAGTGCTAAAAAGTGTCTCAAATTGACAGTGCTAATAGGTGTCAGCAAATAGATGTGAAAAAATGGTGCAAACAATGTCGCGAACAATGTTAATAAAAGAACATGTTGATAAAACGTAGTGGATAAAAAACAGTTTGACAATCAGTTGAAAATCAACAATGTACAAATTGTGTGGTGTAATCAAACAATAGGTGATTCTTGTGTACTCCAAAAAAAAATTATAACACGATGGCAAACTCCAAAAAATGATTGAAATAATGAAAAATGAAAAAAAGAAAGAAAAAATCCTGAAAACAGTGAACAGTTCAACAACAATAAGGAATGTCAGAATTGAAAAAATGTACTTGTATGTCCCAAACAAATGCAGTAGTTTTTCTCCCAGTGTTATTTCCCAGTGTAGTCTCTCCCAAGTGTGAGGTGCAGATAGGACTCCTAAGTGTAGACCCAATCGGTTAGTTCAGTGTTCTGCCATATTGATCCTGTCTGTAAAAACAAGAACAATAATAGTGCAGACGTTTTCAAAAATAGCTACCTATCAGAGTATCACTTACCAGTCGACGCGTTTCGGTCATGCATTGACCTTTATCAAGACTGGTTTTTGCTAATTCCTTGTGTCTTTTTATACCCTTGTCTAATTATTGATTTTCGTACTACCGGAAGTACAGTTTCCCACTTCCGGTTTCGGGTGGCAATAGTTAGTTGGTTTCGTTATATGAAAGAGCTTATCTATTAATCTATTTGCCGTTAGTTTATTTAGAGTGGGGATAAAGGTTTGTGTCCTAAATATATGCAATTTAGTGTATTTCTTACTTTCCTCTGATTCCCGATTTTCTAGTGCTCTGATTGGTCGGATTCATTGTGATTTCCGACTTTCTAGGTCGAATTTGGGGCGTATTCCCTATGCTTCTTGCTATTGGTGGTTTGTGTAAAACTTGTGAATAGACTCTAACAGCCTATTATATGTGAAGGTGTGTATTACATCCGTCTTCCTATTGGTCCCTGTATATTGGTGTGTTAATAGTATGGTAACGATTTCTATGCTATTTTAAATAGATATTGGTTGAAAATGTCCCTTTTTGCTCCGGTTTAGGTGGCTGTAAAATGGTGTAGAGACTGTATGTGACAACCACCATTATGAGTCAAATAAAAATAATAATAAAAGTGGAAGTGAGGATTAGACAATAAAAGTATAAATATTTACATATTTATATATTATAACGAATACGGTTTTGTTTTGTGCATTCTTCGCTTTTTGTAATGTTTAGATCTTATGCTGTATTAAACCAATAGACCCGTACTTTATTGATCACAGGTCTGTTCTAGATAGAGGGGATCATTAGCGCTTTTATTAATTAATCCTCAGTGATATAATGCTAATTGCTGTTCTTAAACAGTTTTTAGAATTCTTTCTGATTATCCAGCTGTATTTGTTTTTGAGGAATGGGTTAATGGTTCTTTTCTAGTAACTGGGTGTTTTGTCTCTTATTTATAAGTACTCCTATTGTGTTATTCTGTTCCTGAATAGAACAATTCCTTTATATTCTTTTATTGAGTTTTGGAGGGCTAATCGTAGGGGCCACTGGCTTAAAAAATTAAAACAACTTATCTGGTGATCTCTATGTTGATTCTTTATTTCTTTTTAGATTAATCAAACTAGAGAGTATATGAACATAGACTATATTCATTAACGCTAAAATATTCCAATGTACTCGAGATTTTTGTGGATGAGATCATGTCCCATCTATAGTGTTATTACATATTAGAATATGTGAATGTTCTCAAATGTAGGTGTGAATCTCATAGGTGTCCTCATGTGTAAGTGTGATGGTCGACATTGACACGGTGAACTGGTCCTTTTATATGGACCGTTTTTAGGTTAGCAATCTGATATGTTCAACTGGTCTCCACTTTTGGGGCTAGATAGACAGTTTTAGAGACAGGTTTAGAGATGGTATATAGAGGGAGAAAGATTTGCACATAAATTATAGTATTTCTTCATCTGTGCCTTCAATTTCTTCAGATATGGCTCGAATTTTCCAGATAACTGTGGGATATTTGTGACGTTATTCACAAGTTCCTATCTGTAATTATGATCTTTTTAGTGGAAAGAGTTCTGATGTTTTTCTTCTTGTGATGAAGTGTTTTCTTATGCAGTCAAATTCTCTTACTAGATATGAGCAGGAGTGAATAAGAGTTTCTAAGAGTTTCCTAGGATCCTCTTATCTCCCTAAGATATAATATCTACAGGGTAGCTTTGGTCCTTTCTGATTGCTCTGATGTTCTTCCATAGCCTTAATTTAGGTTCAATAGATGAGACAGGTCCTCTTTATTATTCAAACCTCTTGGGTGGAGAGAGTCAAGGCGAAATATCCATTTTGACTCCTCAGTGAGTAATTTTTTCTCCTGGTTGCCTCCTCTCCAATCTCTTGGTACTTTTTGCATTCCCATATATGTCAGTGTTTTGATGTTTCCTTGATGTTTCTCTGTGAAATGCTTATACAATGCGGTCTCTTTATTGAGTTTTTCGATACACAGCAAATGTTCGCGTATCCTGTCTCTTAGTGGTCTGGACGTTTGTCCCACATATTGGAGACCGCATGGGCATTCGAGGAGGTATATGACGTCCCTATCTTGACACTTTATTAGTTCTTTGATCTTGTATTTTTCTTTATTATTTTGTGATTGGAACATTGTAGATTTTTTGCCACATTTGCATGCCTTGCATGTGTGACAAGGAAAAAAACCTTTTATTATTTTCCCAAATGTGTCTTTTATTCCAGAATGTTTTACCTTTTTGATACTTGGGGCTAGTTTGTTTTTCAAGTTGTTTGTCCTTCTGTATACAAACTTTGGTCGTAGAGGTAATTTCTCTCCTAGGATGTCATCATCCTTCAATATGTTCCAATGCTTCCTAAAAATGTCTTCGATAACCCGACTGTTTTCACTGTACTCTGTTATCAGTGGTATATCCAGGATCCCGTTGTCATTATTTCCACTGTATTTTTCCTTGTATTTGGTCAGTTCCTTTCTTTCAATCTTTCGGACCTCTTCTATCTTCTCATCCAATGCTTGTTCGTTGTAACCTCTCTCAATGAATTTAGCCTTGATTAGCTGGGCTTGTTCCTCCCATTTCTGTGGGTCTGAACAGTTTTTCTTCATCCGTAGAAGTTGTCCCTTTGGGATATTTGCCTTCCAATTTCTATGGTGGCAGCTGGTTTGGTGGACATAGTTGTTACTGTCCACCTGTTTGAAATGGGTTGATGTTTCAATGATGTTATTCTTTATTTCTATTTTTAGATCTAGATAAGTAAGAGATTTTTGACTGTATTCGTATGTAAACTGAAGATTGACCTCATTCTGGTTCATCACCTTGAAGGTATATTCAAGGTCTTCTTGTGTTCCTCTCCACACGAGTATGATGTCATCGATATAGCGGCGATAGAGGACCAAATCCGCGCCTGCCGGACATGACTCCCAGAATATTTCTTCCCATTTAGCCATGTAGAGGTTAGCATAGCTAGGCGCGAATCTGGTCCCCATCGCCGTCCCACATATCTGTCTGTAGAATTTCCCTTCGTTGCTGAAGTAGTTGTGGTGTAAAATATAGTTTATACTATCTAGTATAAATTCGCATTGTCTTTCTGGGATTTCTCCATCTCTTTCCAGATAGAATTTCACAGCTTTCAATCCTAACTCATGGGGAATACTTGTGTATAAAGCCGTAACATCACAGGTTGCCAGGATGTAGTTATCTTCCCAGCTGATGTCCTCGAGTAAATTGATTATTTGAGTGGAATCCCTTATATATGATGGGCGTTCTCTGACAAATTTCTGGAGATGTCTGTCCACATACTCCGACAGATTGCTGCTCAAAGACCCTATCCCGGAGATTATTGGTCTTCCAGGGGGGTCTATCAGACTTTTGTGGATTTTGGGGAGGTGGTATATTATCGGTGTCTTTGGGAATTGTACATTTATATAATCGTACTCCTTCTCATTCAGGATGTTTTCCTCTTTTGCTCCCTTCAAAAGATTTGTCAATGTTTTTCTATATATATTGACAGGGTTCTCTTTTAATTTTTCATATGTGTTTTGGTCCCCCAAAATCCTCTCCATCTCTTTACTATAATCTGTCTTGTTCATCACCACAATCCCACCGCCCTTGTCGGCCGGCTTAATGGTGAGATTGTGGTTATCTTCTAGTTTTTTAACAATTTCGATTTGTTTATTCGATAGGTTTTTGTTTTTCAATTTGAGCTTCTTGTTGTCTATATCTCGTATTTCTCTACATACCACAGTCTCGAATGTCTCGAGTGCCGTCCCTTTATATGTCAGGGGGTAGAATGTGGATTTTGGCTTCAAATTAGTATGTTTGTAGCCATCTTCTTGTTGAGTGTGAGTATATCCTTGAAAACCATAGCCCATCCTTTCCAATGGTGATTTCAGAAAAAATCTTTTCAGAGTAAGTTTTCTGATAAACTCTTTTGTGTTTATGAATGTCGTGAATTTGTCCAAACTTTTAGAAGGGGCGAAAGATAAGCCCAATTTTAAGATAGATCTTTCCTCTTTGCTCAATTTGTAGGAGCTTAGATTAAATATCCCTTTCTCAGAGTTATCATCTGTCTGTTGATCTATTTCATTTGTAGCTTTCTTTGTTTTTAAGCCTCCTCTTTTCCCTCTGTGGGTCTTGTTTTTACCCGTGTGGAGGACTGGTTTTGTTCTCCTTTTTTGTGATTTTGGAGTTCCAATCCTAAAAAAGAAGGAGAAAGAGTGGAGGATGAGGAGGGATGTGATACTTGTGTACCTGTTTTAGTTTGGTTATTTGATCTGTTCGTTCCAGTCCTCTTTTCTTTGATTGTTGGTTGTCCCCCTAAAGGTTCGGTCCTTTCATTTGCTCTCTCATTGGGAGGCTCTTCTCTTGGACCTTGTTGTCTCCTTTCACGTGGGGGGGTATCACAGACATTCGTATTTCTGAAGCCTTGTTCTTGCATATCTCCATATGTGGTTCTTCCTGCGAAGTTTCTCCTCTGTTGGTGGTTACTATTATTTCTTCGCTGATATCCCCGCTCTTGGTAGTTTTGGTATCCCCAATTTCTTTCCGGGTAATCGGAATCGCTCCAGTAGGTTTGTGCAAATCTCCCTCTGTAATATGGTTCTCTTCCTCTATCATCGAAATTATTTGTATAATAGTCTCTTCTCTCTCTTCTATGGTCAAAATGGTTAGTACCCATTCTATTGTTGTAATATGGCCTAGGTGCGTGTTGCCCCCTATAATTGTTATCAAAGTGTCTTTGTCTTTGGTTATAGGTGTGGACATTATAATCATTCCTATAATTAGTGTGTCTCAGATTGCGTTCTGATTTTTCATTATGATATTCTGGCATATTGTTCCTATAGTATGGTGTGTGTTGTTGTTTCTCAGGATTTTGATAAATAGTTCTATCTTTCTTAGTTTTATTATGTGTCACTGTTGTCCATGTGTCAGATTCATTCTCTTCATTGTGGGCATCTGTATTTTCTTCGTCTAGATTTACTTTTGATTCAAAATCAACCTTTTCATCATTATTTTTCTTTTCTAATTCCCTTATTAGTTTCTTAGTTTTCTTTTTCGTAATGTCTTCCTTTATTTTGATCACTTTTTTCACTAGACTTTCTTTTTTATGTGCAATTTCTTCACATTCTAATCCTGAACTTTCCAAATTTAAAATAATAACTTCATTTTCCTTAATGTCTAAGTCTAGTTGCGTGATTTGTATTTCCCTGTGTTCTATAATCAGCTTCATCAGCTGTTGTGAAGTATGTAGTAATGTATTTTTCCATTTCTCAGCAAGAGTGTCTGAGATTGGGAAGGCACACTCTTTGTGCACTAATAACCCTTTTGGAATAATTTTTAGTTCCAAACATTTTTGGAGGAAAGTAATCTCTCCTTTATATTTCACCTCAGAGATGAGTAACTTTTCTAATTCTTTAAAGATTAGATTTATGTCTATGGTGTCATCTTCAGCTTCCAATGTATACTCTTCTTTTCCTATGTTTGTGATATTAATATTTATCGGCTGCCTCAAGCTCTGAAAGGAGCTCATAGTGTGATAAAAGGGTGGCACAGGCTGCTCTGTGTGTGCTAGGATAATAAGATACAGTGATTTGGGGTTGACACTGAGCGCCTAGTGCTAGAGGGACCCTAGCTTTAATAAGTTGACCCCTAGCGGTCAGAAAGGTGGATAATCAGAGAGAAAATTATTAAAGCGCCAATAGGACAAAGGCCGGGTCTAGGTTTAAAAATATGTCGTTTAATAATACAATAAATGTTTAAAATACAATAAAATATACCTAGAGTACAATAAAAGATATAATCAAGGATCCAAGATTTTACAATATGTGGCAACAATAAAAACAAATGTAACAAACCTTGACAAGATCAGTGCTTTGGACTGTCTAAAACATAATCTGTGTGTTGGCAATATGTCTGCTAAGGGGTATACCCGTAGTAGGGGTGGCATTTCACAGAGAAACATCAAGGAAACATCAAAACACTGACATATATGGGAATACAAAAAGTACCAAGAGATTGGAGAGGAGGCAACCAGGAGAAAAAATTACTCACTGAGGAGTCAAAATGGATATTTCGCCTTGACTCTCTCCACCCAAGAGGTTTGAATAATAAAGAGGACCTGTCTCATCTATTGAACCTAAATTAAGGCTATGGAAGAACATCAGAGCAATCAGAAAGGACCAAAGCTACCCTGTAGATATTATATCTTAGGGAGATAAGAGGATCCTAGGAAACTCTTAGAAACTCTTATTCACTCCTGCTCATATCTAGTAAGAGAATTTGACTGCATAAGAAAACACTTCATCACAAGAAGAAAAACATCAGAACTCTTTCCACTAAAAAGATCATAATTACAGATAGGAACTTGTGAATAACATCACAAATATCCCACAGTTATCTGGAAAATTCGAGCCATATCTGAAGAAATTGAAGGCACAGATGAAGAAATACTATAATTTATGTGCAAATCTTTCTCCCTCTATATACCATCTCTAAACCTGTCTCTAAAACTGTCTATCTAGCCCCAAAAGTGGAGACCAGTTGAACATATCAGATTGCTAACCTAAAAACGGTCCATATAAAAGGACCAGTTCACCGTGTCAATGTCGACCATCACACTTACACATGAGGACACCTATGAGATTCACACCTACATTTGAGAACATTCACATATTCTAATATGTAATAACACTATAGATGGGACATGATCTCATCCACAAAAATCTCGAGTACATTGGAATATTTTAGCGTTAATGAATATAGTCTATGTTCATATACTCTCTAGTTTGATTAATCTAAAAAGAAATAAAGAATCAACATAGAGATCACCAGATAAGTTGTTTTAATTTTTTAAGCCAGTGGCCCCTACGATTAGCCCTCCAAAACTCAATAAAAGAATATAAAGGAATTGTTCTATTCAGGAACAGAATAACACAATAGGAGTACTTATAAATAAGAGACAAAACACCCAGTTACTAGAAAAGAACCATTAACCCATTCCTCGAAAACAAATACAGCTGGATAATCAGAAAGAATTCTAAAAACTGTTTAAGAACAGCAATTAGCATTATATCACTGAGGATTAATTAATAAAAGCGCTAATGATCCCCTCTATCTAGAACAGACCTGTGATCAATAAAGTACGGGTCTATTGGTTTAATACAGCATAAGATCTAAACATTACAAAAAGCGAAGAATGCACAAAACAAAACCGTATTCGTTATAATATATAAATATGTAAATATTTATACTTTTATTGCCTAATCCTCACTTCCACTTTTATTATTATTTTTATTTGACTCATAATGGTGGTTGTCACATACAGTCTCTACACCATTTTACAGCCACCTAAACCGGAGCAAAAAGGGACATTTTCAACCAATATCTATTTAAAATAGCATAGAAATCGTTACCATACTATTAACACACCAATATACAGGGACCAATAGGAAGACGGATGTAATACACACCTTCACATATAATAGGCTGTTAGAGTCTATTCACAAGTTTTACACAAACCACCAATAGCAAGAAGCATAGGGAATACGCCCCAAATTCGACCTAGAAAGTCGGAAATCACAATGAATCCGACCAATCAGAGCACTAGAAAATCGGGAATCAGAGGAAAGTAAGAAATACACTAAATTGCATATATTTAGGACACAAACCTTTATCCCCACTCTAAATAAACTAACGGCAAATAGATTAATAGATAAGCTCTTTCATATAACGAAACCAACTAACTATTGCCACCCGAAACCGGAAGTGGGAAACTGCACTTCCGGTAGTACGAAAATCAATAATTAGACAAGGGTATAAAAAGACACAAGGAATTAGCAAAAACCAGTCTTGATAAAGGTCAATGCATGACCGAAACGCGTCGACTGGTAAGTGATACTCTGATAGGTAGCTATTTTTTAAAACGTCTGCACTATTATTGTTCTTGTTTTTACAGACAGGATCAATATGGCAGAACACTGAACTAACCGATTGGGTCTACACTTAGGAGTCCTATCTGCACCTCACACTTGGGAGAGACTACACTGGGAAATAACACTGGGAGAAAAACTACTGCATTTGTTTGGGACATACAAGTACATTTTTTCAATTCTGACATTCCTTATTGTTGTTGAACTGTTCACTGTTTTCAGGATTTTTTCTTTCTTTTTTTCATTATTTCAATCATTTTTTGGAGTTTGCCATCGTGTTATAATTTTTTTTGGAGTACACAAGAATCACCTATTGTTTGATTACACCACACAATTTGTACATTGTTGATTTTCAACTGATTGTCAAACTGTTTTTTATCCACTACGTTTTATCAACATGTTCTTTTATTAACATTGTTTGCGACATTGTTTGCACCATTTTTTCACATCTATTTGCTGACACCTATTAGCACTGTCAATTTGAGACACTTTTTAGCACTGTGAATCATCTCATACAGCCACCCCTACTACGGGTATACCCCTTAGCAGACATATTGCCAACACACAGATTATGTTTTAGACAGTCCAAAGCACTGATCTTGTCAAGGTTTGTTACATTTGTTTTTATTGTTGCCACATATTGTAAAATCTTGGATCCTTGATTATATCTTTTATTGTACTCTAGGTATATTTTATTGTATTTTAAACATTTATTGTATTATTAAACGACATATTTTTAAACCTAGACCCGGCCTTTGTCCTATTGGCGCTTTAATAATTTTCTCTCTGGTTAGGGGTGTTTAGACTCGGGGTACATGTTAGAGTGTTAGGTGCAGACGTAGGAAGTGTTTCCGCATAGCAAACAATGGGGCTGCGTTAGGAGCTGAACGCGGCTTGTTTGCAGGTGTTTTTTTCAGCTCAAACAGCTCCATTGTTTCCTATGGGGGAATCGTGCACGAGCACGTTTTTGAGGCTGGCCGCTTGCGCAAGCAACTCTGGTATCGAGAGTTGAAGCTGCGTTAAATATGCTCTACGCTCCTTTTTTGGAGCCTAACGCAGCCTTTACGTGGACTCTCAATACCAGAGTTATTTTTATGGTGCGGCCAGAAAAAAGCCGGCGTTAGCTACGCGGGTCCTTACCGACAAAACTCTAAATCTAGCCATTGGTTACATATGCTGACTAGAGTGGCACGCACTGCATGCCTAATTTTTGTTTACTTTACAAATAGGGACCGTTACTAAGTTAACATGTTTTTTTCTGTCTCATACTGTTCCTCTCACCCAACCTTTAACTCAAATGTGTAGCATCTAAGTTGGTGCTAGGGAGTCCTCCTATCCCGCACTAGCTTCCATTTGTTTCTTCCTTTTCCCTCCCCTTCCTGACCTCCCCTCCCATACTAACTCCCAACCTCCCTTTTGCCTCCCCCCCACCCCCCTCCTCACATTCGCCCCCTACATTAACCTCCTCCACTTTGGTTCCATTAGTTTTATTACTAAATAATGTATTGTGCTAATTTTCATATCTTTCTTGGGCCTGGGGCATGGCATCCTATTTTGTATCTAACTGAGGGTTACTACCCTAATTGAATTTGTTTGTTGTTACATTTCAGCTGTTTTACACCTGAAAATTTTATCATCTTAATTCACATTCTGTGAGTTAATTGTACTATTCTGTACCCTGAGTCCTTTTTCCACTACATCTCTTCCCTTTTCTTTCTAACACTTTCCACGCTACTTCTTTTTCTCCCACCCTTCTCTGTCTCCCCCCCCTTTTTTTTTTGTCAGCGACATAGCAAATTCGGCTCCCACGGCTTTGCCATGACAACGATCAATGCAAGAGGACTTAACAACCCCGGTAAGAGGTCTATTGCATTTAGAGCCCTTAAAAATCTATACAGCCATGTGCTTTTCTTCCAAGAAACGCATTTTCGCAAGGGAAGGGAGCCGAAATGGTTTAATGCTCAATATCCCACCGCTCTTTAGTCTAAATACTAAATAGTCTAAATACAGATTAAGATCAATTTCTTATTAGTGCTCAATGCGAGTCACTAGTCCTGTTTATTTTTGGGTTTGTTATAGGCATGATATTGCAATCTTTGATTCGCTATAATAAGTACACACCCTTACTGGCTCACCTATTGATTTGCCAAAATAACTACACACCCATATCGGTTTGCCCAATGAGTAAGATGAGGTCCGGACACACCTACACACATGCGCACTGAGAAGCAGAAGACGCCGACAACTCGGCAATAAAAGTTCGTGGTTTCATTATTGTTAATATACACCTGATGAAACGGTCATCTAAGACCGAGAAACGTTGTGTTTTATTACAAATAAAGTCATTTTATTAAGACGTTGGATCCACGAACTTTATTTTATTCCATTCAGCTACAGCAGTTTTGCATATACTGCTTGAAGTTTGCTGTCCACGGCATAATACGGTTTAACTTCATACTAGAGCCGACCGGGTTTGGCTATACACACAGAGAGACTGTATCCCGTTTGAGCAGATTGTGATCGGCAGAGAAAGCCATCTGACATCCACCTGAACACCCTAGAGAACGGGCCATTAAGGACGGTGGTGTGAGTTAGCTGGACGACTCATAACAGTTCCAGAAGGCATTTGTGACACTTCTCAAGTGTCAAGGAGCTTGTAAGTACCAGTTGTTCATGCGCATCTGCAGCCTGGTTTTATCCACTGACCGTGCACTATGGTGGCGCCTTCTTTTTCTTTCCATATTTCTACAGATTTTTTCCTTTTGGGACACCAGCAAAAGTATTGAAGAAGCCGCGAGCCACCATCAGACAGAGCCTGAGAGAGTATTCTGAACACCCAGGTCCCACTTAGTAATATCCATCAGCGTTACTAAGCTAAGACATTTTGAACTTTGATTTTATTATTGACTTTTTATTTTGCACATTTGTACAAACAGTACATAGTTGGCTAATTTTTTATAATTGTCTTTAGCACTGTACTCAATACCTTTATGGCTAAGTATTTCAATATATTTTAGAGCACTATATTTCAGAGCACTATATTTTTTGGCGCACTGTTCAATTTAATTATCATTTTTTTGTTGTTCATTAGAGACTTGACTCCCTTCGAGACACTATGTGCGGGGACGGCTCAACCTAGGAGACTGATTTCTAAAATTTATAAATTGCTTCTCATACCACCAGATATACAATTGCCATCTTACACCAGGGCATGGAATAGGGAACTAAACAGTACAATAGATGACGAGGATTGGCTTAAATCGTTCAAGTTGACCCAGCGCTCCTCTGTCTCTGCTAAGATACAGGAAATACAACTTAAGCTCCTGGCCAGATGGTACTACACCCCAGCAAGACTACATCTCCTTTTCCCGGCAGCTAACTCTGCATGCTGGAGGGGTTGCAGAGGCCTTGGCACTCTCCTGCACATTTGGTGG
Organism: Bombina bombina; assembly: GCF_027579735.1. Lineage (NCBI taxonomy): Eukaryota > Metazoa > Chordata > Amphibia > Anura > Bombinatoridae > Bombina > Bombina bombina. The sequence goes on from NC_069503.1 coordinate 549,772,888, forward strand.
GAATGCCCTAGCTTAACAAGCTTCTGGACAGGGGTCTTTCGGGAAATAACACTCAAACTAAACAACAATATACCAAACACTCCCGAGACACTGCTCTTCTTGCACCTTCCAGACACTAAAGCCGGTCACACCCGGGCCCTTCTTTTGATCATGCTCACAGGAGCTAAGAGGCTTATCCTGAAACTCTGGAAATCCAGCAAAGTCCCTTCCCTACCTGATTGGCGCGCCTCTGTTGTCGATTTCTTATTAATGGAAAAACTGCATTATTTAAAAAGTGACCAGATGGCGATGTATGAACTAATGCTGGCCACTTGGAGTCCTTCACCCTCTAGCAGCACATGAATACCGCCTGCTAAAGCCTTTAGAAATATGGCTGATTCCCTTTTTTTTTTTTTTTTTTTGCCTTTCTCTACCCTTCAAACCCTCTGCTTCCTCCCTTCTCCCTTTCCCTACTCGGTGTACTTATGATGTTTCAGACAGTAACACATGCTTACTTACATATTTGTATCCCTTCCTTCTCCGTCAAGAAGAAGGAATATGTTGATGTTTACTCTATTATCGTTAAAAATTTGTTAAAATGCTAAGCTTTTTTGTTTTTTCTTTTCATTGTATAAGACTCAGAGTAATCAGAGACTTTTTTGTTGCTGAGCCTTGGATATGTGGACTCTCCAGCCCGGGCTCATTAATCATAATCCAACATGCATCTTAACTCTAGGTGGACTTTGATTCTAACTGACTCTAAGTTTATATTAATGCATCCTCCTGGATATTGTGTTTACTCTGTCTCTGTACTATTGTCACTTGAGATCAATAAAGCTTTTCTTGGAAAAAAAAACCTAACACTAACCCCCGACGATCCACTTACAGTTTTCGAAGACCGGACATCCATCCTCATCCAGGCAGCAAGTCTTCATCCAAGCGGACAGAAGTCCTCATCGAAGCCGGCAGAAGTCTTCATCCAAGCGGGCAGAAGTCTTCATCCAGACGGCATCTTCTATCTTCATCCATCCAGTGCGGAGCGGGTCCATCTTCAAGATACCCGGCGCGGAGCATCCACTTCTTCTGATCGCTGCTGTAGAATGAAGTTTCCCTTTAAGTGATGTCATCCAAGATGGCGTCCCTTACATTGCGATTGGCTGATAGAATAGAATAGAATAGCCAATAGGAATTAAAGGTGAACAAAATCCTATTGGCTGCTGCAATCAGCCAATAGGATTGAGCTTTCATCCTATTGGCTGATCCAATCAGCCAATAGGATTGAGCTCACATTCTATTGGCTATTCCAATCAGCCAATAGAAAGCGAGCTCTTGGGTGATTGCAACACCCAATATGATTTTTTCACCTTTAATTCCTATTGGCTGATAGAATTCTATCAGCCAATCGGAATTTAAGGGATGCCATCTTGGATGATGTTACTTAAAGGGAAACTTCATTCTACAGCAGTGATAGGAAGAAGAGGATGCTCCGCGCCGGATGTCTTGAAGATGGACCCGCTCCGCACCAGATGGATGAAGATAGAACATACTGTCTGGATCCAGACTTCTGCCCACTTGAATGAAGACTTCTGCCAGCTTCGATGAGGACTTCTGCCCGCTTGGATGAAGACTTCTGTCGCCTGGATGAGGATGGAAGTCCGGTCTTCGAAAACTGTAAGTGGATCGTCGGGGGTGTTAGGTTTTTTAAGGGTTTATTGGGTGGGTTGGATTTTTAGCTTAGGGTTTGGGCAATGTAAAAAAGAGCTAAATGCCCTTTTAAGGGCAATGTCCCTCCAAATGCCCTTTTCAGGGCAATGTTTATCTTAGGTTTATTTAGATAGATTTTTATTTGGGGGGTTTGGTTCGGTGGGTGGTGGGTGTTTGTATTTATTTTTTTTTACGGGCAAAAGAGCTGATTTCTTTGGGGCACTTCCCACAAAAGGCCTTTTTAAGATTAGGAGTAATTCGTTTTAATTTTTGATCATTTCGTTTTTTATTTTGTGTAATTTAGTGGGTTTTTTTTTTGTAATTTAGATAATTGTATTTCATTAATTTAATGTATTTTATTTTATTGTAATGTTAGGTTTTAGTGTAAGGCAGGTTACGTTTTATTTTACAGGTAACTTTGTATTTATTTTAACTATGTAGTTAGTAAATAGTTAATAACTATTTACTAACTAGTCTACCTAGTTAAAATAAATACAAACTTACCTTAACTTACCTGAAATAAAATTAAAACCTAAGCTAGCTACAATGTAACTGTTATTTTGTAGCTAGCTTAGGTTTTATTTTATAGGTAAGTATTTAGTTTTAAATAGAAATTATTTAGGTAATAATTGTAAGTTTTATTTAGATTTATTTTAATGATATTTAAGTTAGGGGGTGTTAGGATTAGGGTTAGGCTTAGGGTTACATTAGGGTTAGGGGTTAATATATTTAAGTAGTAATGTTGGAGGCCAAAGGTTTAGGGGTTAATAGTTTATTTTATTATATTTTGTTGTGGGGGGCTTGCGGTTTAGTGGTTAATAGGTTTATTATAGCGGCGGTGTTGGCGGACGGCAGATTAGGGGTTAATAATATTTAAATAGTGTTTGCGATGTGGGAGGGCGGCAGTTTAGGGGTTAATAGGTTTATTATAGTGGCGACGATGTCGGGGAGCGGCGGAATAGGGGTTAAAACATTTTTTAAGTGGCAGCGATGTCTGGAGCAGCAGATTAGGGGTTAATATTTTTATTATAGTGTTTATAAAAGCGGGAGGGCCTCAGTTTAGGGGTTAATAGGTAGTTTATGGGTGTTAGTGTACTTTTTAACACTTTAGTTATGATTTTTATGTTACAGCTTTGTAACATAAAACTCATAACTACTGACTTTAGATGGCGGTACGAATCTTGTCAGTATAGGGTGTACCGCTCACTTTTTGGCCTCACAGCAAAACTTGTAATACCGGCGCCATGAAAGTCCCATTGAAAAAGGACTTTTTTAAAAGTGCGGTACTGACGTTGCGTGATGGACAAAACCTATACCTCCAAGACTTGTAATAGCGGCGTTAGGGAAAAAGCATTGTTATGAAGCATAACGCTGCTTTTTCACTCATAACGCCAAACTCGTAATCTAGCTGAAAGTTTTCAAGCTTTTAAAGGAGTTCGTGCTAGCTCATCGATTTTTTGTGATTTCATTTTTTTTCCCTACTGGCCAAGCATCTTCTGTTCAAGTGGGGATTGACTTTTCTTCCACCTCATTGGACGACGTAGCAATCACATGTGAGGGGGGGGCTGAACCGGCTCGCTGATGCTTTGTGCAGACGAACTGAGGATTTGGAAGCAAATGAGTGTATATACACTATTAAGTGGATACTGGTGAACAATCCAAAGAGTAACGGTCTGGGGTAGGAAAAGGTACTTTCGTCTATGTGTGCAGCGTGGAGCGGCACATGTTTTGGGTGAGTCAAGATTTCCTCTACTTTTCCGGATATAGAGATTTGCCTGCCTGTAATGGTGGATTCAAGATTGGCACATGCTGTGTGCGGCGATACAGTTTATTTGCTATTTCCTTGCTAACCCTTGCCATTACTTGTGCCCCACCATTCCATTGTTTAAAGACTATGACCGCTTAGAGACTGAGCACCGCTAAGCCTGGGATTTTTTATTATGAGTGTTATATAAGCATATACATACTGTATATACTTAAATTTGCAGCCCATCGATGGGCGACTTAACCCCTGCTATTTTAGGTTCTGCTGTGTATGACGGCATCAGAACGAGGCTCTCATTGGAGCCTATGGAAGCGTGCTTTCATGAGCGCAATGTCTCCGTGCAATGTGAATGTGAGGTTGTGTTCGTATTGCACCTAACTCATAATACCAGCGCAAATTTGTGTGCACTGGTATTACCAAGGTGGAGCGCAAACGTCGATTTAGCATAAGCGACATTTTGCGCTCTACTTGTAATCTTGTCCTTTTTTTATGTTAAAGATATTTATACAAAAAAAATGCGTTACAAACTTAAAATATCAAACAATCCTTATTTTTGTTAAGCTGGAAAATTTTTTTTATGATGTACAGTGCAATGAACAAATACAACACGGACAACAAAGCTATTAATTCTGATGACAAGTAATCTTAAATTAATAAAGAGAGTATATATTTAAGGCTAACAAACATATTGTTATAATAATATTTCCAAGGAGAGAAGGGTTGATGTGTATAAAACCTGTGCTAAAGACAAACATTGTGCAAGAAGAGGGCTTTGTAGCCCAGTCTTAAAGTAAACCAAGTAAATATATCTTAGAGTTATGTAGTATGTACAGTAGGAGTGAAAGTAATCATTCCCATAAGGTGAGTGATCTTGTTTATTGTATATGAAGAAGATTACATCAAGGAGAGAAAAAAAAAAGTAATAAGGAAAAGAAAGTAAGGAAAAGCATATCTCTCCCCTTACATCCCACACCTCTTAGAATTGAGTCAAGTAGGCCAGTTTGTTTTTAGAGCCTCGTCCCATTGAAGCTAAATCAAAACATGTATACCTATAGTACCAAGTAAGTTATGGACATACTCTTCCATTTTTGGACATAGTCAAAGCTACAACAGTTAAATAAAAAGGAATAAAAAGGAATAATGGGTGGATAGGGGATTTTTTATCTGAATACCAACCTTCAACTGAATTCCCCAGGAATCTTAGGGCATGGGATCATTTTAGTAGAGATATAAATTACAAATCTCTAACATTTCCAGTTGGTCCCAGGCATGTCCTTAGGCACCTTGGATTCCATCTAATATGCTATTGAGTGTAGTAAAGAAGAGTGTGGGGCCACCATCCGTTCATGTCTCAATCTTCTCCATGCCTTAAGACAGTCATAAATAATATGATTAGAGAAGTTGGAGACTTTGTTAGAGACATTGGAGAAGATGTGTGGGTAGCCACATCAAATCTTCTAAATGCATATGGGCTTTTCTTTTGGTGTACTCGAGTTGTGAGCTCCAAGCAGAGATATGTGAGCAAAAAAGCTATAGAATTGTGGTTGAACATTTATAGTTCACACATAGAATTCAGCACAGGGTGCTATGGCACATCATAGTTCATTACTAAAGAACATGGAAAAGTAGGTTATATCGATGTATTTGGTGTTCCACTGTAGTTGTAAGCAGTGTAAACAATGTCTTAGAGTCTGATATTCAAAACCTTGCTGGCATCGAGTGAAATATTTTGAGAGAAACTTTCCAACTATTTGTGAGGGGAAAAACCTCACGCAAACCTGATCGTATTTTCTCAAATACAATAACTTGACATGAAAATATTAATATACATCGCTTACAGGATAATATTGAATTTATTCTTAAATATATACATACATACATACATACAGTAAATAGGAGTTGAAAAAGTTGTCTTAGTGGTCCCATTTTTTTACTTCATATTTTTGCGTCGCGGAATGTGTAAATTTGAAATTTCATGATACACACTTGTATTACATATTTGTATTAACAAAAATACACTTTCTATAGACTCAAAATGGAGATGAAGCTCTAAAATTTGTAAAAAAGTGCTTGAGAAAAGCTCTTCCAGGTCTTGCACACCGACTGCAACGCCTCTGCTTAAGCACACCTCTGCCTAAGCACACCAAATCAAACAAAGCACTGAGACAGAGCCGTCAGTCCTGCAGTGGGCAGGAAACTGCATCCCGCAAACACTGATAGTTCATAGTGTCACGGGGCAATTTTAAATAACAGTGGCAAAAAAAAGGCTTCATATTCAAATTATTGTATATATATATATATATATATATATATACACACATACACACACACACAAACACACATACATACATATATACACAGGCATACCTCAGAGATATTGTGGGTTCGCTTCCAGGCCCGTTGGTCTGGAACCGTACCCACAATATCTCTGAGGTAAGGGAATATAGCAATGAAGTGTGTCACACTAATTTCTTTCTTTCCCAGTGCATATAAAAGTTATATTTAGACTATACTATAGTCTATTAAGTGTGCAATAGTATTATGTAAAAAAAATAAAAATCAATCTACATACCTTAAATAAAAAATACTTTATTGCTAAAAAATGCTATCCATCATCTGAGCCTTCAGTGAGTCATAGGAGAATATTTAACATTGTGCGAGCGGACATCATAAGAAGCAGTGTATCATGTCCGCTGCACATTGCTGCCCATCAATAAATGCCGACAGCATAAATAGATCCACTAGAACCTAGGTTCTCTGCTGCTCCTGAGCTTGCCTAGATAAACATTTCAGCAAAGGATAACAAGAGTAGTGATGTCGCGAACCTAAAAATTTGGGTTCGCGAACTGCAAACGCGAACTCCCACAAAAGTTCGCGAACCGGCGAACCGGGCGAACCCCCATTGACTTCAATGGGCAGGCGAATCTGGCCACAATAGTGATGGGAAAGTTGTTTCAAGGGTACTAACACCTGGACTGTGGCATGCCGGAGGGGGATCCATGGCAAAACTCCCACGGAAAATTACATAGTTGATGCAGAGTCTGGTTTTAATCCATAAAGGGCATAAATCACCTAACATTCCTAAATTGTTTGGAATAACGTGCTTTAAAACATCAGGTATGATGTTGTATCGATCAGGTAGTGTAAGGGTAACGCCCGCTTCACAGTGACAGACCAAACTCCCGCAGCGGGTACAACATCATCATCATCACCACACCGTACGTCCATGTGTGTAATGCTGCCTGACTGAGACATATCCCTGTTATCTACATCCTCTGGCAATAATGGTTGCACATCACTCATTTCTTCCAACTGATGTGTAAATAACTCCTCTGACAGATCAAGTGAAGTGGCTGTGGTACTAGTGTTGGTGGTGGCGGCAGGCGGGCGAGTGGTAACTTGAGAGGTGCTGCCCGAAGATAAGCTGGAGGAGTATGGTGCGTCAAGGTTCGGAGCGGAAGCTATTGGGTGTCCTGTGTTAAAAAGTCAACTATGTCCTCAGAACTTTTCGAGTTCTTGGTACGTGGCCTCTGATCACTGGGCATTATTCTAGGGCCAAAGGGAATTAAAGCACCACGACTACGATGGCACCTGCGGGGTGGCCTGCCTCTGCCTGTCATTTTTTTTTAAATGTACACTTACAATACTATTAAACAAGATATGAGTGGTGCCACTGGGCAAGTGGGCACAGTATACACTGTGAGCCTGACACAAAAAAGCAGACTGATGTTTCACAGTCCAAAAAGTTTTTTTTGTTTTTAAATGTACACTTATACTACTATTAAACAAGATATGAGTGGTGGCACTGGGCAAGTGGGCACAGTATACGCTGTGAGCAGGAAACAAAAAAGCAGACTGATGTTTCACAATCCAAAAAGTTTTTTGTTTTTTTAAATGTACACTTACACTACTATTAAACAAGAAGATATGAGTGGTGGCAATGGGCAAGTGGGCACAGTATACGCTGTGAGCAGGAAACAAAAAAGCAGACTGATGTTTCACAGTCCAAAAAGTTGTATTTGTTTTTAAATGTACACTTACACTACTATTAAACAAGATATGAGTGGTGGCACTGGGCAAGTGGGCACAGTATACGCTGTGAGCAGGAAACAAAAAAGCAGACTGATGTTTCACAATCCAAAAAGTTAATTTTTTTTAAATGTACACTTACACTACTATTAAACAAGAAGATATGAGTGGTGGCACTGAGGATGGAAGTAGGCACAGTATATGCTGGGAGCCTGACACACAGGCTGGCACTAGGCTGACCTGGCAGCTAAAATTCAATAACACTACCAGACTGATGTAAAAAAAAAAATTCAAAAAATTTACACTAATGTTACAACAGATATGAGTGGTGGCACTGAGGAATAAATCACAGTATATGCTTGCTGTGGGCCTGGAACCAGGCCTGATGGAAAAAAAAAATTAGATTACACTAACAAACTAATGTAAATTTTTTTTTTTCAATTTACAATAATGTTCCATTACACCACCAGATATGGTGGCACACAGCAATTAATCACAGTATATGGTTGTTGTGGGCCTGGCACACAGGCCTGATGGAAAATTAAATTAGATTAAACTTGCAATTAGCAAACTAATGTAAAGGTTTTAATTTTTAAATTTAAAATAATGTTACACCAGATATGAGTGGTGGGGGTGGCACAGAGCAATTAATAACAGGATATGCTGTGTGCCTGGGAGACCCAGGCCTGATGGAAAATGAAATTAGATTACACTAACAAACTAATGTAAATTTGTTTTTTTCTAAATTTACAATAATGTTCCGTTACACCACCAGATATGAGTGGTGGCACTGAGGAATTAATCACAGTATATGCTTGCTGGGTGCCTGGCACACAGGCCTGATGGAAAATGAAATTAGATTAAACTTGCAATTAGCAAACTAATGTAAAAGTTTTGTTTTTTAAATTTAAAATAATGTTACACCACCAGATATGAGTGGTGGGGGTGGCACAGAGCATAATAATAATAATAATAATAGTATATGCTGTGTGCTTGAGAGACTCAGGCCTGATGGAAAATTAAATTAGATTACACTAACAAACTAATTTAAATTAGTTTTTTTTTAAATTTACAATAATGTTACACCACCAGATATGAGTGGTGGCACAGAGGAATTAATCACAACATTAGATTAAACTTGCAATTAGCAAACTAATGTAAAAGTTTTTTTTTTTTTTAAATTTAAAATAATGTTACACCAGATATGAGTGGTGGCAGTGAGCAAGTTGGCACAATATATGCTGTGAGGCTCACACACAGGCTGATGGAAGGCAGGTAAATGTCAAAAAAAAAAAAAAGACTGGAGTTCTAGCCCTATGAAAAAAAAAAGACTGAATTTTTTTTTTTAAAAAAAAGACTGATGTAGCCCTAAAAAGGGCTTTTTGGGGTGCTGTCCTTACAGCAGAGATCAGATGAGTCCTTCAGGACTGTAGTGGAGACTGAATACACTAGCCTAACTATCAATTTCCAATTAAAATCTGGAGCTGCAACACTAAACCTCTAACCTCTTCTCTATTCAAAAGCTGCATCACAGTGATTCTAAAATGGCTGCTGCCCGTGACCTGGGAGGGTCTGGAAGGGAGTGTCTGCTGCTGATTGGCTGTAATGTGTCTGCAGACTGTGAGATACAGGGTCAAAGTTTCCTCAATGATGACGAATAGGGGGCGGATCGAACATTGCATATGTTCGCCTGCGGCGGGGAACGCGAACAAGCTATGTTCGCCGGGAACTGTTCTCCGGCGAACAGTTCAGGACATCACTAAAGAAGAGAAGGAAGCAAATTTAATAATAGAAGTAAATTGGAAAGTTGTTTAAAATTGTATTCTCTATCTGAATCATGAAAGAAAAAAATGTAGGTTTCATGTCCCTTTAAGCTTTCTGCAGCAGCCCAGCACTTTCAGTTTTCTGGAGCTGGTGATGTAACCACATCCACACAATGCACGGCCACCTCTTACTGTAGAGGAGCTGTGATGAGCTCCAGAAGTACCAGCATGTGGTTGTTATCCAAACTAAAATGGATGATGAGCATTGTGATATTGCAACCATGGGGAAGTGTTTAAGGAATATGAAACCCACATTTTTTTCTTTCATAATTTAGATAGAGAATGCTATTTTAAGAAACTTTCTAATTTACACCTATTATCAATTTTTCTTTGTACTCTTGGTATCTTTATTTGAAAAGCAGGAATGTAAAGCTTAAGAGCCGGACCATTTTTGGTTCAGCACCTGGGTAGCGCTTGCTGATTGGTCGCTACCCAGGGTGCTGAACCAAAAATGAGACAGCTCCTAAGAAGAAAAATTTAAAATAGGATTAAATTAGAAAACTACTTAAAATTGCACACTCTCTCTGAATCATGAAAGAAAAAAAATTGGGTTTCATACCCCTTTATTATGGATTTATTTATTGTAGCCTGTTAGAGGTGTCTGTATTGGTGTATTTTGATACCAAAAAGCAATTAATCCACTCACTTGTACTTTCTCCGACTTGACTTTTGCAATAACCTACTTACTGGCCTTCCTCTTTCCCACCTCTCCCCCTTTCAATCTATTCTAAATGCCTCTTCCAAAGACCTACAAAGCCCTTACCAATGCCGCTATCCACTACCTATACTCACTAATCAACACAACTACTCCAGCTCTCTCCCTAAGACTTAACAATGACCTGCTCCTTGCATCTTCTATTATCACCTCTTACCATACAAGACTGCAGGACTTCTCTCGTGCGGAACCTACCCTCTCCCTCAGACTGTCAGACTTTCCCATAATCTGCTTTCTTTTAAAACACTTCCTAAAGACATTTTTGTTCAACGAAGCCTACCACTAAACTCAGTAACAAATGAATCCCTCTTACCTAATTATTGCGCTCATCTTACTCTGTATTAACAACATTCTCACTCTTACGGTCCTCACCTCCTGATTTTATCCTGATATCCGTCTAGATTGTAAATTCCCATGGGAATAGGGCCCTTAATTCCTGTATGTGTTTGTCAAATTTTGTCTTTTATCAAATCTCAAATCATTGTTTTATTTTAACAATTGTACCCTTGGACAGTGCTGCGGAATATGTTGGCGCTATATAAATAAAGTCTAATAATAATTTGATTGAGAAGATTGATATCAGTATCAAAACTTCATTAACCTAATAAATATAAGAACTAAATAGTTTTCTAAGATAAAGATCTTTTCAAATTGTCAATATTCTAGTCTGTATTGTTTGTCGTGTGATGGGTTTTGGAGGTGTATTGTTTGCTTGTGTGATTGGGTTTTTGGAGGTGGTAACATTTTATTTGTTAGTAAGTTTGGGCATAGTGCCAGATGGACCAGCAATTCATTGTCTCCTTGTCCATCCTGATATCTGACCTTTGCAGCCCACCCAGCAGTCTTTCTAGCAGGTATATCATCATGTACTCTAGCAGCCACTGCCCCAGTCATATTACTGGCTACACTAATCCTTTCACTGGTCACATCCCACCTGTCACTTACAGCACTTCCCCTGTCACTGCACATACCATCACTACACACTCCCCCAGTCAATACACACTCCCCCGTCATTCCAAACACCATTACTACATACTCCCCTAGTCAATACACACTCCCCCAGTCAATACACACTCCCCCATCACTACACACACCATCACTACACACTCCCCCAGTCAATACACACTCCCCGTCATTCCAAACACCATTACTACATACTCCCCCAGTCAATACACACTCCCCCGTCATTCCAAACACCATTACTACATACTCCCCTAGTCAATACACACTCCCCCAGTCAATACACACTCCCCCATCACTACACACACCATCACTACACACTCCCCCAGTCAATACACACTCCCCGTCATTCCAAACACCATTACTACATACTCCCCCAGTCAATACACACTCCCCCGTCATTCCAAACACCATTACTACATACTCCCCTAGTCAATACACACTCCCCCAGTCAATACACACTCCCCCATCACTACACACACCATCACTACACACTCCCCCTGTCAATACACACTCCCCCTGTCAATACACACCCCACTGTCAATACACACACCATCACTACACACTCCCCAAGTCAATACACACTCCCCCAGTCAATACACACTCCCCCAGTTAATACACACTCCCCCAGTCAATACACACACCATCACTACATACTCCCCCAGTCAATACACACTCCCCCAGTCAATACACACTCCCCCAGTCAATACACACACCATCACTACATACTCCCCCAGTCAATACACACTCCCACAGTCAATACACACTCCCCCAGTCAATACACACACCATCACTTCATACTCCCCCAGTCAATACACACTCCCCCAGTCAATACACACTCCATCACTACACACTCCCCCAGTCAATACACACTCCCCCATTCAATACACACTCCCCCAGTCAATACACACACCATCACTACGGACTCCCCCCGTCACTACACAAACCGTCACTACACACTCCCCCTGTCATTACACACACACACAATCACTACAACTCGCCCTGTCAATACACACATCCTATAATATAAAAGGCCAAGTGTGTTTGTCCAAAGCTGTCATGCGCAGTAGAGACAGCACAAGGACAAACACTCCTGGCCTTAGAGTCTACCTGATCTGCTGTGGCACGGTGATGGTCGGCAGAAGTGGGCGTGGCCAGGCGTGAGTGGGGCATGGCCGCGCGCACGCACGCACGAGAGAGAAAGAAAGAGAAGGGAAAGAGATAGAAAGAGAGGGTAAGGGAGCGCAAAAGAGAGGGGAAAGAGCAAAAAAGTTGGGGGGGGGTGCAAAATAGAGGGGAAAAAGTAAAAGAGAGGGGAAAGAGCAAAAGAGAGGAAAGAGATAGCAAAAGTGAGGGGGAGAGAGAGAGCGCAAAAGAGAGGGAGAGAGAGAGAGAGCACACAAGAGAGGGAGAGAGAGCGCAGAAGACAGGGGAGAGAGAGAGCGCAAAAGAGAGGGGGAGAGAGCAAAAAAAGAGGGGGAGAGAGCAAAAGAGAGGGGGAGAGAGCAAAAGAGGGGGGAGAGAGAGCAAAAGAGAGGGGGAGAGAGAGCAAAAGAGGAGGGAGAGAGAGAGTGCAAATGAGAGGGGGGAGAGAGAGAGCAAAAGAGAGGGGGGAGAGAGAGAGAGCAAAAGAGAGGGGGGAGAGAGCGCAAAAAAGAGAGGGGAGAAAGCGCAAAAGAGAGGGGGGAAAGAGAGAGCAAAAGAGAGGGGGGAGAGAGCAAAAGAGAGGAGGAGAGAGAGAGAGCAAAAGAGAGGGGGGAGAGAGCAAAAGAGAGAGGGAGAGAGTGAGCAAAAGTGAGGGAGAGGGGGGAGAGAGCAAAAAAGAGGGGGGAGAGAAAGTGTAAAAGAGAGGGGGGAGAGAGAGAGCAAAATAGAGGGGGGAGAGAGAGTGCAAAAGAGAGGGGGAGAGAGAGAGGGGGGAGAGAGAGAGCAAAAGAGAGGAGAAGAGAGAGCAAAAGAGAGGGGGGAGAGAGCAAAAGAGAGGGGGAGAGAGTGAGCAAAAGTGAGGGAGAGGGGGGAGAGAGAGAGCAAAAAAGAGGGGGGAGAGAAAGTGTAAAAGAGAGGGGGGAGAGAGAGAGCAAAATAGAGGGGGGAGAGAGAGTGCAAAAGAGAGGGGGAGAGAGCGCAAAAGAGAGGGGGGAGAGAGAGAGCAAAAGAGAGGTAGGAGAGAGCAAAAGAGAGGGGAGAGTGAGAGAGCAAAAGAGAGGGGGAGAGAGAGCACAAAAGAGAGGGGGAGAGAGAGAGAGCGCAAAAGAGAGAGGGGAGAGAGAGCACAAAAAAGAGGGAGAGAGAGCGCAAAAGAGAGGGAGAGAGAGCACAAAAGAGAAGGGGAGAGAGTGCAAAAGAGAGGGGAGAGAAAGAGAGCAAAAGAGAGGGGGAGAGAGAGAGCAAAAGAGAGGGGGGAGAGAGATAGCAAAAGAGAGTGGGGAGAGAGAGAACAAAAGATAGGGGAGAGAAAGAACAAAAGAGAGGGGGGAGAGAGAGCAAAGAGAGGGGGGAGAGAGCAAAAGAGAGGGGGAGAGAGCAAAAGAGAGGGGGGAGAGAGAAAAAGAGAGGGGGAGGGAGAAAAAGAGAGGGTGTAGAGAGAGCAAAAGAGAGGTGGAGCAAAAGAGCGCAAAAGAGAGGTGGAGCGAGAGAGCGCAAAAGAGAGGGGGACAGCACAAGAGAGAGGGGGGAAAGAGAGAGCAAAATAGAGGGGGGAGAGAGAGAGAGCAAAAGAGAGGGGGGAGAGAGCACAAAAAAGAGAGGGGAGAAAGCGCAAAAGAGAGGGGGGAAAGAGAGAGAGCAAAAGAGAGGGGGGAGAGAGAGAGCAAAAGAGAGGAGGAGAGAGAGAGAGAGCAAAAGAGAGGGGGAGAGAGCAAAAGAGAGAGGGAGAGAGTGAGCAAAAGTGAGGGAGAGGGGGGAGAGAGAGAGAGAGCAAAAAAGAGGGGGGAGAGAAAGTGTAAAAGAGAGGGGGGAGAGAGAGAGCAAAATAGAGGGGGGAGAGGGAGTGCAAAAGAGAGGGGGAGAGATCGCAAAAGAGAGGGGGAGAGAGTGAGCAAAAGTGAGGGAGAGGGGGGAGAAAGAGAGCAAAAAAGAGGGGGGAGAGAAAGTGTAAAAGAGAGGGGGGAGAGAGAGAGCAAAATAGAGGGGGGAGAGAGAGTGCAAAAGAGAGGGGGAGAGAGCGCAAAAGAGAGGGGGGAGAGAGAGAGCAAAAGAGAGGTAGGAGAGAGCAAAAGAGAGGGGAGAGTGAGAGAGCAAAAGAGAGGGGGGGAGAGAGCACAAAAGAGAGGGGGAGAGAGAGAGAGCGCAAAAGAGAGAGGGGAGAGAGAGCACAAAAAAGAGGGAGAGAGAGCGCAAAAGAGAGGGAGAGAGAGCGCAAAAGAGAAGGGGAGAGAGCGCAAAAGAGAGGGGAGAGAAAGAGAGCAAAAGAGAGGGGGAGAGAGAGAGCAAAAGAGAGGGGGGGAGAGAGATAGCAAAAGAGAGTGGGGAGAGAGAGAACAAAAGATAGGGGGAGAGAAAGAACAAAAGAGAGGGGGGAAAGAGAGCAAAAGAGAGGGGGGAGAGAGCAAAAGAGAGGGGGAGAGAGCAAAAGAGAGGGGGGAGAGAGAAAAAGAGAGGGGGAGGGAGAAAAAGAGAGGGTGTAGAGAGAGCAAAAGAGAGGTGGAGCGAAAGAGCGCAAAAGAGAGGTGGAGCGCAAAAGAGAGGGGGACAGCACAAGAGAGAGGGGGTAAAGAGAGAGAGCACAAAAGAGAGGGGAGAGAGAACGCAAAAGAGAGGGGGGAGAGAGCAAAAGAGAGGGGGAGAGAGAGAGCAAATGTGAGGGAGAGGGGGGAGAGAGAGAGCAAAAGAGAGGGGGGAGAGAAAGTGTAAAAGAGAGGGGGGAGAGAGAGAGCAAAATAGAGGGGGGAGAGAGAGTGCAAAAGAGAGGGAGAGGGAGCGCAAAAGAGAGGGGGAGGGAGAGAGAGCAAAAGAGAGGTAGGAGAGAGCAAAAGAGAGGGGAGAGTGAGAGAGCAAAAGAGAGGGGGGAGAGAGAGAGCGCAAAAGAGAGGGGGGAGATAGAGCACAAAAGAGAGGGGGAGAGAGAGCACAAAAGAGAGGGGGAGAGAGAGCACAAAAGAGAGGGGGAGAGAGAGTGCAAAAGAGAGGGAGAGAGAGCACAAAAGAGAGGGAGAGAGAGCGCAAAAGAGAGGGGGAGAGAGCACAAAAGATAGGGGGAGAGAAAGAACAAAAGAGAGGGGGGAGAGAGAGCAAAAGAGAGGGGGAGAGAGCAAAAGAGAGGGGGAGAGAGCAAAAGAGAGGGGGGAGAGAGAAAAAGAGAGGGGGAGGGAGAAAAAGAGAGGGTGTAGAGAGAGCAAAAGAGAGGTGGAGTGAAAGAGCGCAAAAGAGAGGTGGAGCGAGAGAGCGCAAAAGAGAGGGGGACAGCACAAGAGAGAGGGGGGAAAGAGAGAGCAAAATAGAGGGGAGAGAGAGAGAGAGCAAAAGAGAGGGGGGAGAGAGCGCAAAAAAGAGAGGGGAGAAAGCGCAAAAGAGAGGGGGGAAAGAGAGAGAGAGCAAAAGAGAGGGGGGAGAGAGAGAGCAAAAGAGAGGAGGAGAGAGAGAGCAAAAGAGAGGGGGAGAGAGCAAAAGAGAGAGGGAGAGAGTGAGCAAAAGTGAGGGAGAGGGGGGAGAGAGAGAGCAAAAAAGAGGGGGGAGAGAAAGTGTAAAAGAGAGGGGGGAGAGAGAGAGCAAAATAGAGGGGGGAGAGAGAGTGCAAAAGAGAGGGGGAGAGAGCGCAAAAGAGAGGGGGAGAGAGTGAGCAAAAGTGAGGGAGAGGGGGGAGAGAGAGAGCAAAAAAGAGGGGGGAGAGAAAGTGTAAAAGAGAGGGGGGGAGAGAGAGCAAAATAGAGGGGGGAGAGAGAGTGCAAAAGAGAGGGGGAGAGAGAGAGAAAAAGAGAGGTAGGAGAGAGCAAAAGAGAGGGGAGAGTGAGAGAGCAAAAGAGAGGGGGAGAGAGAGCACAAAAGAGAGGGGGAGAGAGAGAGAGCGCAAAAGAGAGAGGGGAGAGAGAGCACAAAAAAGAGGGAGAGAGAGCGCAAAAGAGAGGGAGAGAGAGCGCAAAAGAGAAGGGGAGAGAGCGCAAAAGAGAGGGGAGAGAAAGAGAGCAAAAGAGAGGGGGAGAGAGAGAGCAAAAGAGAGGGGGGGAGAGAGATAGCAAAAGAGAGTGGGGAGAGAGAGAAAAAGAGAGGGTGTAGAGAGAGAAAAAGAGAGGTGGAGCGAAAGAGCGCAAAAGAGAGGTGGAGCGAGAGAGCGCAAAAGAGAGGGGGACAGAGCACAAGAGAGAGGGGGGAAAGAGAGAGAGCACAAAAGAGAGGGGGAGAGAGAACGCAAAAGAGAGGGGGAGAGAGCACAAAATAGAGGGGGAGAGAGCGCAAAAGAGGGGGAGAGAGAGCAAAAGAGATGCGGAGAGAGAGCAAAAGAGAGGGGGGAGGGAGAACAAAAAAGAGGGGGGAGAGAGAGCAAAAAAGAGGGGAAAGAGCAAAAGAGAGAGGGGAGAAAGCGCAAAAGAGAGGGGGGAGAGAGAGAGCAAAAGAGAGGGGGAGAGAGAGAGCAAAAGAGAGGGGGAGAGAGAGAGCAAAAGAGAGGGGGCGAGAGAGTGCAAAAGAGAGAGGGAGAGAGAGTGCAAAAGAGAGAGGGAGAGAGAGCGCAAAAGAGAGAGGGGAGAGAGAGCAAAAGAGAGGGGGAGAGAGAGAGAGAGCAAAAGTGAGGGAGAGGGGGGAGAGAGAGAGCAAAAGAGAGGGGGGAGAGAGAGAGCAAAATAGAGGGGGGAGAGAGAGTGCAAAAGAGAGGGGGAGGGAGCGCAAAAGAGAGGAGGAGAGAGAGCAAAAGAGAGGTAGGAGAGAGCAAAAGAGAGGGGAGAGTGAGAGAGCAAAAGAGAGGGGGAGAGAGAGAGCGCAAAAGAGAGGGGGAGAGAGAGCGCAAAAGAGAGGGGGGAGAGAGAGCACAAAAGAGAGGGGGAGAGAGAGTGCAAAAGAGAGGGAGAGAGAGCGCAAAAGAGAGGGGGAGAGAGCACAAAAGAGAGGGGAAAGAAAGAGAGCAAAAGAGAGGGGGGGAGAGAGAGAGCAAAAGAGAGGGGGGAGAGAGATAGCAAAAGAGAGGGGGAGAAAGAGAACAAAAGAGAGGAGGGGAGAGAGCAAAAGAGAGGGGGGAGAGGGAGCACAAAAGAGAGGGAGAGAGAGCGCAAAAGAGAGGGGAGAGAAAGAGAGCAAAAGAGAGGGGAGAGAGAGAGCAAAAGAGAGGGGGAGGGAGAAAAAGAAAGGGTGTAGAGAGAGCAAAAGAGAGGTGGTGCGAAAGAGCGCAAAAGAGAGGTGGAGCGAGAGAGCGCAAAAGAGAAGGGGACAGAGCACAAGAGAGAGGGGGGAAAGAGAGAGAGCACAAAAGAGAGGGGGAGAGAGAATGCAAAAGAGAGGGGGAGAGAGCGCAAAAGAGAGGGGGAGAGAGAGCGCAAAAGAGAGGGAGAGAGAGCGCAAAAGAGAGGGGGAGAGAGCAAAAGAGAGGGGGAGAGAGAGAGCAAAAGTGAGGGAGAGGGGGGAGAGAGAGAGCAAAAGAGAGGGGGGAGAGAGAGAGCAAAATAGAGGGGGAGAGAGCACAAAAGAGAGGGGAGAGAAAGAGAGCAAAAGAGAGGGGGAGAGAGAGAGCAAAAGAGAGGGGGGAGAGAGATAGCAAAAGAGAGTAGGGAGAGAGAGAACAAAAGATAGGGGGAGAGAAAGAACAAAAGAGAGGGGGGAGAGAGAGCAAAAGAGAGGGGGGAGAGAGCAAAAGAGAGGGGGGAGGGAGAAAAAGAGAGGGTGTAGAGAGAGCAAAAGAGAGGTGGAGCGAAAGAGCACAAAGTAGAGAGAGCAAAAGAGAGGTGGAGCGAAAGAGCGCAAAAGAGAGGTGGAGCGAGAGAGCGCAAAAGAGAGGGGGACAGAGCACAAGAGAGAGGGGGTAAAGAGAGAGAGCACAAAAGAGAGGGGGAGAGAGCGCAAAAGAGAGGGGGAGAGAGCACAAAAGAGAGGGGAGAGAAAGAGAGCAAAAGAGAGGGGGAGAGAGAGAGCAAAAGAGAGGGGGGGAGAGAGATAGCAAAAGAGAGTAGGGAGAGAGAGCACAAAAGAGAGGGAGAGAGCGCAAAAGAGAGGGGGAGAGAGCACAAAAGAGAGGGGAGAGAAAGAGAGCAAAAGAGAGGGGGAGAGAGAGAGCAAAAGAGAGGGGGGGAGAGAGATAGCAAAAGAGAGTAGGGAGAGAGAAAACAAAATATAGGGGGAGAGAAAGAACAAAAGAGAGGGGGGAGAGAGCAAAAGAGAGGGGGGAGGGAGAAAAAGAGAGGGTGTAGAGAGAGCAAAAGAGAGGTGGAGCGAAAGAGCGCAAAAGAGAGGTGGAGCGAGAGAGCGCAAAAGAGAGGGGGACAGAGCACAAGAGAGAGGGGGGAAAGAGAGAGAGCACAAAAGAGAGGGGGAGAGAGAACGCAAAAGAGAGGGGGAGAGAGCACAAAATAGAGGGGGAGAGAGCGCAAAAGAGGGGGAGAGAGAGCAAAAGAGATGCGGAGAGAGAGCAAAAGAGAGGGGGGAGGGAGAGCAAAAAAGAGGGGGGAGAGAGAGCAAAAAAGAGGGGAAAGAGCAAAAGAGAGAGGGGAGAGAAAGCGCAAAAGAGAGGGGGGAGAGAGAGAGCAAAAGAGAGGGGGAGAGAGAGAGCAAAAGAGAGGGGGAGAGAGAGAGCAAAAGAGAGGGGGCGAGAGAGTGCAAAAGAGAGAGGGAGAGAGAGTGCAAAAGAGAGAGGGAGAGAGAGCGCAAAAGAGAGGGGGGAGAGAGCAAAAGAGAGGGGGAGAGAGAGAGAGCAAAAGTGAGGGAGAGGGGGGAGAGAGAGAGCAAAAGAGAGGGGGGAGAGAGAGAGCAAAATAGAGGGGGGAGAGAGAGTGCAAAAGAGAGGGGGAGGGGAGCGCAAAAGAGAGGAGGAGAGAGAGCAAAAGAGAGGTAGGAGAGAGCAAAAGAGAGGGGAGAGTGAGAGAGCAAAAGAGAGGGGGAGAGGGAGAGTGCAAAAGAGAGAGGGAGAGAGAGCGCAAAAGAGAGGGGGGAGAGAGAGCACAAAAGAGAGGGGGAGAGAGAGTGCAAAAGAGAGGGAGAGAGAGCGCAAAAGAGAGGGGGAGAGAGCGCAAAAGAGAGGGGAAAGAAAGAGAGCAAAAGAGAGGGGGGAGAGAGAGAGCAAAAGAGAGGGGGGAGAGAGATAGCAAAAGAGAGGGGGAGAAAGAGAACAAAAGAGAGGGGGGGAGAGAGCAAAAGAGAGGGGGGAGAGAGAGCACAAAAGAGAGGGAGAGAGAGCGCAAAAGAGAGGGGAGAGAAAGAGAGCAAAAGAGAGGGGAGAGGGAGAGCAAAAGAGAGGGGGGAGGGAGAAAAAGAAAGGGTGTAGAGAGAGCAAAAGATAGGTGGTGCGAAAGAGCGCAAAAGAGAGGTGGAGCGAGAGAGCGCAAAAGAGAAGGGGACAGAGCACAAGAGAGAGGGGGGAAAGAGAGAGAGCACAAAAGAGAGGGGGAGAGAGAACGCAAAAGAGAGGGGGAGAGAGCGCAAAAGAGAGGGGGAGAGAGAGCGCAAAAGAGAGGGAGAGAGAGCGCAAAAGAGAGGGGGGAGAGAGCAAAAGAGAGGGGGAGAGAGAGAGCAAAAGTGAGGGAGAGGGGGGAGAGAGAGAGCAAAAGAGAGGGGGGAGAGAGCAAAATAGAGGGGGGAGAGAGAGTGCAAATGAGAGGGGGAGGGAGCGCAAAAGAGAGGGGAAGAGAGAGAGAGCAAAAGAGAGGTAGGAGAGAGCAAAAGAGAGGGGAGAGTGAGAGAGCAAAAGAGAGGGGGGAGAGAGAGAGCGCAAAAGAGAGGGGGAGAGAGAGCACAAAAGAGAGGGGGAGAGAGAGTGCAAAAGAGAGGGAGAGAGAGCGCAAAAGAGAGGGAGAGAGAGCGCAAAAGACAGGGGAGAGAAAGAGAACAAAAGAGAGGGGGAGAGAGAGAGCAAAAGAGAGGGGGAGAGAGATAGCAAAAGAGAGGGGGAGAAAGAGAACAAAAGAGAGGTGGGGAGAGAGCAAAAGAGAGGGGGAGAGAGAGCGCAAAAGAGAGGGAGAGAGAGCGCAAAAGAGAGGGGGAGAGAGAGCGCAAAAGAGAGGGGGAGAGAGAGCGCAAAAGAGAGGGAGAGAGAGCGCAAAAGAGAGGGGGAGAGAGTGCAAAAGATAGGGGAGAGAAAGAGAGCAAAAGAAAGGGTGTAGAGAGAGCAAAAGAGAGGTGGTGCGAAAGAGCGCAAAAGAGAGGTGGAGCGAGAGAGCGCAAAAGAGAAGGGGACAGAGCACAAGAGAGAGGGGGGAAAGAGAGAGAGCACAAATGAGAGGGGGAGAGAGAACGCAAAAGAGAGGGGGAGAGAGCGCAAAAGAGAGGGGGAGAGAGCGCAAAAGAGAGGGGGAGAGAGAGCGCAAAAGAGAGGGAGAGAGTGCGCAAAAGAGAGAGGGGAAAGAGAGCGCAAAAGAGAGAGGGGAGAGAAAGAGAGCAAAAGAGAGGGGGGGAGAGAGAGAGCAAAAGAGAGGGGGAGAGAGAGAGCAAAAGAGAGGGGGAGAGAGAGAGCAAAAGAGAGGGGAGGGAGAGAGCAAAAGAGAGGGGGGAGAGAGCAAAAGAGAGGGGGGAGAGAGCAAAAGAGAGGGGGGAGAGAGCAAAAGAGAAGGGGGAGGGAGAAAAAGAGAGGGTGTAGAGAGAGCAAAAGAGAGGTGGAGCGAAAGAGCGCAAAAGAGAGGTGGAGCGAGAGAGGGGGACAGAGCACAAGAGTGAGGGGGGAAAGAGAGAGAGCACAAAAGAGAGGGGGAGAGAGAACGCAAAAGAGAGGGGGAGAGAGCGCAAAAGAGAGGGGGAGAGAGCGCAAAAGAGAGGGGGAGAGAGAGCGCAAAAGAGGGGGGGAGAGAGCAAAAGAGATGGGGAGAGAGCAAAAGAGGGGGGAGAGAGAACAAAAGAGAGGGGGGAGAGAGAGCAAAAAAGAGGGGAGAGAGAGCAAAAGAGAGAGGGGAGAGAGAGCAAAAGAGAGATGGAGCTAGAGAGCGCAAAAGAGAGGAGGAGAAAGAAAGCAAAAGAGAGGGGGAGGGAGAGATAGCAAGGGGTGGAACCGATGCACTTCAAAAAATGGTCCGTGTTAACAGGCTTTAGGACTAGTCATCAATAAACACACCATCATTACACCCCCCCCCCTTGTCAATACACAGACTCTATCTACACCACTGTCACTGCACACACCATCACCACACACTCCCCCATCACTACACACTCCCCCAGTCAATATGCACTCCATCACTACACACTCCCCTCTCACAACACACACCATCAAACACACTCCCTCTATCAATACACAGACCATTTCTACACACTTCTCCTGTCACACAACCCATCACTAGACATTCCCCTGTAAATACACACACCATAACTACACACTACCCCTGTCAATACAGACACCATCACTACACTCCCACTGTCACTACATACACCATCACTACACACTCCCCTTGCCACTACACACACCATCTCTACACACTCCCACTGTCACTACATACACCATCACAAGACACTCCCCTTGCCACTACACACACCTTCTCTACACACTCCGACTGTTACTACATACACCATCACTACACACACCCCTTGTCAATACACAAACCATCACAACACCCTACCCCTGTCAATACAGACATCATCTCTACACACTCCCACTGTCACTACATACACTATCACTACACACTCCCCTTGCCACTGCCAAATTGTATGCTCTGTCTGAATCATGAAAGAAAAATTTTGGGTTTCATGTCCCTTTAAGCTTTCTGCAATGCACGACCACCTCTTACTGTAGAGGAGCTGTGATGAGCTCCAAAAGTACCAGCAAGTGGTCGTTATCCAAACTAAAATGGATGATGACCATTGCGATATTGAAACCATGGGGAAGTGTTTAAGGAATATGAAACCCACATTTTTTTTCTTTCATAATTCAGATAGAGAATGCTATTTTAAGAAACTTTCTAATTTACACCTATTATCAATTTTTCTTTGTTCTCTTGGTATCTTTATTTGAAAAGTAGGAATGTAAAGCTTAAGAGCCGGCCCATTTTTGGTTCAAAACCTGGGTAGCGCTTGCTGATTGGTGGCTACCCAGCAAACGCTACCCAGGGTGCTGAACCAAAAATGAGCCAGCTCCTAAGAAGAAAAATTTAAATAGGATTAAATTAGAAAATTACTTAAAATTGCACACTCTCTCTGAATCATGAAAGAAAGAAAAAATTGGGTTTCATATCCCTTTAATATGGATTTATTTATTATAGCTTGTTAAAGGTGTCTGTCAGGGGCGTATTAATGCATAGGCCAAGAAGGCCAGTGCCTAGAGTGACATATTTTGGGGGGCGGCACTTGGCTGCTGCACTGAATATGTGTCCGTCCGGACTTCAAAATTTTTTTAAAATTTTGACAGGGCCGCCGAGCGGTCAAGCCTTCTTCCTGTCTACTTTGTTGTTAACCTGCTGTATTTAACAAACTAGAGGGTCGGAGGAGGTACCGTGTAGCACTGCAGCTCCTTGATTGAATTGTCAGCAGGAGCCCTCATTGAAAGTGAGTAACTAACTTAGGAACCATGAGTGCTTCTGGTTGTTAAGCTCATTGCTTATATTAGCTATGGACCTGTCCTTACTTTATGAGTTTGTCCGTGCGACACAGAATATGGAAATTGTAGAAGAGCAGCTGGGATTACACTACATGGCGGGTACTCTGGTGCTGTGTAGATTAACAAAGTGGACTTTGTCCAATTACACTCAGTGTAGTTGGAAAAAGCCCACTTTGTTAATCCACACACAGCACCAGAGTACCCGCCGTGTAGTGCAATCCCAGCTGCTCTTCTAAAATTTCCATATTCTGTGTCGCACGGCCAAACTCATAAAGTCACACAGCCCGCTCTGCTGCAGCACACAAGTAAATGTTAGGGACGCGATTTCCCTTCCCCATCCTTACGCGTAGGATTAGTTTATTCTTGTTGCTATTTGACATGTGTGAGACTGCATCCATCTACCAACTCTCTCTGATAGCATTGCAACGCAGCAACCTGCAAACCTCTCATCACAGTCTCCTGTCGTAGGCAAGTTGTCTTTCAGTCCTCTGACGGATCTTCGCGGTCAATCACTTCCGTATTACCGCTCGACTCCTAGGTCACGTCTTACTACAGATCTGCCATACACCTCTTGCACACAAATCAAGTAACCGTAACTGATCTCAACTTTAAGCATGTTAGTTACACTAGTAGATGATCGCAGCCCTACCTAAATGACATATTCTGTGATATTCATACTTATATCTGCTAAACTTACTCTTACTTGGATGTGTTGCTTATTTAATATTTGCTTACTATTAATTCAACATTTGGTGTCTTGCAGGCATATCCTCCTCTGAGAGATGATATACATTGGGCAATGTGCACAGTGCCTGTATGTGTTTATTTATGCAAATACCCTTGCTCTGTGTATGAAAGTTGCAAACAATGAAACAAATTTTACCTGCTGACAAGGATACCCTCTGCTACCCTGTGCATGCTCACTCACCCTCACTCACTGCTCTGCCTCTGTCAGTGAGCTCCCTGGAGAACAGGAAGGAGGTTGGGAGAGGGAGCACTGAGGAGGATAGAGGGGGTGTGGAATGGGGCTTTTTATAAAACAGAGCACCTATTGTCTACAAAACTTTAGCATATAGTATATTTCATATATATTGAATGCATTAGGCTGGTATGTTTAAAGATTTTTAGGAGACTGAGATCTAGAAAATACAGAGTAGAGATTAAACTCAGATCAGTTGAAAAAAAGTTGAGACAAGCAGATACCCTAGAAATGATTTAACCCCAACGCTGCCTGCTTTGGTTGCAAAGTATAACAACAATATCATGCTGCATTGGAAAGAGTCTGCAACAAAAAACAAATGTCAGGCTCCTCCTAATTAAAGTGTATGTATATATATATTCATTGTGCACTGTCTCTAGAGCCAATCTTTCCAAACTTTTGGTGACACACTTTTTAAACCTACATAATTTTGTGACACAGTAATTCAGTTGTACTAGCAAACAGGAGGTTAAACTAACTTGTTTTAAGAGATACAGATACAAACATAAATTATATAATAACTAATTATATTTACAAGTAACACTATGTAAGTATGTGCAAGAATTAGAAAAAAAGTTTAATAACACGAATAACTACTTATCATTTGATTGGGATGTATGAGGTTGAGGGGATGAACACAGTTTCTGAATATTTGGTGGAATATTATATATATATATATATTAGATAAAGACACTCACATTTCATCATCAAGCATTTTAAGCTTCTACTTCCTGTCCATATATCAAGAGCAGGCGCAGCAATGCACTACTGGGAGCTAGCTGCACATACATGCCTTTTGTCATTGGCTAACCCAGTATGTCTAGCTAGCTTCCAGTAGTGCATTACTACCTTCAACAAAGGATATCAAAGAGAATGAAGCAAAATTAATAACAGAAGTAAATTTGAAAGTTGCTTTGAAATTATATATTCTATCTGAATCATGAAAGAAAAATATTGGGGTTTATGTCCCTTTAAAATGGAACACAGCTTTAAATAAACCATAATCTTCACATAAGCTTAAGCTGCCGTAAACTGTTAAATGTGGCATTCCCTGTTAGACACAAGGGGGCATATTTATCAAGCTCCGTATGGAGCTTGAAGGCCCGTGTTTCTGGCGACCCTTCAGACTCGCTGGAAACACAAGTTATTAAGCAGCGGTCTAAAGATTGATGCTCCATAACCTGTCCGCCTGCTCTGAGGCAGCGGACAGACATCACCAGAAATCAACCCGATCGAATTCAATTTGGTTGATTAACACCCGCTACTAGCATTGCACCAGCAGTTCTGTTCTGTCCTGTGGCTGCCCTTATTTCCCTCTCCTCAAGGGGTGCAAGCAAACAAATCTCCTCAAAACTCCAAAAGCCAGAAGAGCAATTGAATGAATACCTTCACTAGATTACAAAGAATTTGTGATAGGAAGAACATTAAAGGGCGACGGTTACTTAATAAAGTCTATGTGATTATCCAGTAATACCATACCAATAAATTTATACAGTGTGTACTGTGCTCTTAAGTAAAGGATAATCATAAGACAAAGGAATGAAAATAGAATTGACAACAGAATTATTCAAAATTGTTCCGTCTGACGCTGAGAAGCTTTCTTAGAATTTTAAATTCAATTTCAAGCCTTTTTAGGAATCAAACAAGTCCCAGTGCTCCCACATAATTATTAACATACATAGAGTAAAAATGCCACTCACAATCTTAGACCTGCTGCGTTTAAACCTTGGAAAGATGGACCGCTGGGGAGTCTGCAAAAAAACCACTGACTTCTGACTTCAGTTCAGCATTTAAGCTCCCGCCCTCAGAGCTCTGCAAGTCCGACTGACTACTGCCCACACTGCAAACACACTGCTATCCCACTCACTGACTACATGAGCAGTCAGGAGCCGTTTGAGGAGACAACACAAGCAGTCAGGAGCCAATGTGCCGCCAAAGCCGCCAATGGGAATAGTTTCAGTTCCAGCTGAGCTGCGCCAACAGGTTAAGATGATCTGTGACCTACTAGGTATCAATCACATGTCAACCACGTGATACAGTCGTATGCAAAAGTTTAGGCACCCCTGACAATTTCCATGATTTTCATTTTTAAATAATTGGGTGTTTGGATCAGCAATTTAATTTTGATCTATCAAATAACTGAAGGACACAGTAATATTTCAGTAGTGAAATGAGGTTTATTGGATTAACAGAAAATGTGCAATATGCATCAAAACGAAATTAGACAGGTGGTTTGGTAAGCTCATTAAGCCTTGAACTTCATAGACAGGTGCATCCAATCATGAGAAAAGGTATTTATGGCGGACAATTGCAAGTTGTTGTTCTCTTGACTCTCCTCTGAAGAGTGGCAACATGGGGGCCTAAAAACAACTTTCAAATGACCTGAAAACAAGGATTGTTCAACATTATGGTTTAGGGAAAGGCTACAGAAAGCTATCACAGAGATTTAAGCTGTCAGTGTCCACCGTGAGGAACATAGTGAGGAAATGGAAGACCACAGGCACAGTCATGTTAAGGCCAGCAGTGGCAGGCCAAGTAAAATATCGGAGGCAAAGGATGGATGGTGAGAACGGTCAAAAACAGCTCACAGACCACCTCTAAAGACCTACAACATCATCTTGCTGCATATGTTGTAACTGTGCATCGTTCAACAATTCAGCGCACTTTGCACAAGGAGAAGCTGTATGGAAGAGTGATGCGGAAGAAGCCTTTTCTGCACACGCGCCACAAACAGAGTTGCTTGAGGTATGCAAACGCACATTTGGACAAGCCATTTTGGAAGAAGGTGCTGTGGACTGATGAAACAAAGATTGAGTTATTTGGCTATAACAAGAGGCGTAATGCATGGCGGCAAAAGAACACAGCGTTCCAAGACAAACACTTGCTACCCACAGTAAAATTTGGTGGATGTTCCATCATGCAGTGGGGCTGTGTGGCCAGTGCCGGTACTGGGAATCTTGGTAAAGTTGAGGGTCGCATGGATTCCACTCAATATCAGCAGATACTTGGGAATAATGTTGAGGAATCAGTCACAAATTTGAAGTTACAGCGGAGCTGGATATTTCAACAAGACAACGACCCAAAACACTGCTTAAAATCTACTCTGGCATTTATGCAGAGGAACAAGTACAAAGTTCTGGAATGACCATCCCAGTCCCCAGACCTGAATATCATTGAAAATCTGTGGGGTGATTTGAAGCGGGTTGTCCATGCTCGGCAACCATCAAACCTAACTGAACTGGAGATATTTTTCAAGGAAGAATGGTCTAAAATACCTTCATCCAGAATCCAGACAGACACTCATTACAGGCTATAGGAAGCATCTAGAGGCTGTTATTTCTGCTAAAGGAGGCTCTACTAAATATTGATGCAATATTTCTTTTGGGGTGCCCTAATTTATGCACCTATCTAATTTTGTTTTGATGCATATTGCACATTTTCTGTTAATCCAATAAACCTCATTTCACTACTGAAATATTACTGTGTTTTTTAGTTATTTGATAGATCAAAATTAAATTGTTGATCCAAACACCCAATTATTTATAAACGAAAATCATGGAAATTGTCAGGGGTGCCTAAACTTTTGCATACGACTGTATGTGTAACAGGCAGGCGGAAAGGTTGGAAACCAAAATAAAATTTATTAAAAGTTTGTGCTGAAGCTGGGACACACCTACACACTGCCGCCAACACACTAATGTGTCACGGCACAGAGTTTGGAAAGTACTGCTCTAGAGGTATATGTCTTGTTACACTTTAGCCTGTACAGTTCCATTATACTCTGTTTTGATGCTACATTGTAGCTACAAATTCTTTCCTTAATATAAGGAATATCAATGCTACAGGCCAGCTGGTTTTGGTGGGGCAGCACTTTTTGTTCCTACTACATACACACACTTACTGCACACTGCACTACAGACACACACACTCAACATATACCCACACACACACATATAAAAACATGTGCACTTGAACATGAATATTTACTTTGGAAATGCCATGGGAAAAAAAGTGATGTTACATCCTCACCAAAAAATATTATGGCCTAAAACCTGGGGAGGTGGGGGTAGTGGGGGCAGCAGAATTTTGAGTGCCTGTTGCAGCACAAAACTTAAACAACATCGAAGGAGATAATATATTCCGTAATGTTTTTGCTTTTCGTGACACAAAACATATCCCTTCTTTCATAATACATTGTAAAGTTTCTTAAATTGGAAGTGCTTTACGTACTATATTGCATATTTTGCCATATTCTTCACTATATGTAGTGATGCATTTTAGTTTATTAAACCTGTCCTGTCTTTTGAACTTCCCAGATTGAAAAAAAATTGTCCTATCTATGAAATCCACCTCATTTTTTATCTGCTCAAGTGCGTCTCTACAATAACCCCTTTGGATCAATCTGTCAGTTAAATCTTTAGAGTGTTTGGAATAACTCTGTTCACTTGTACAGTTCCTCTTAACCCTGATATATTGGCTTTTAGGGATAGACTGAATGATGTGTGTGGGATGACATGACCGCATTTAAAATGGTGTTACCTGCTATCTTTTTATCTATCTATCTATTGGGTTCTTGTAAAGCGCGACTATTCACCCGTAAAGGTCTCAAGGCACTGAGGGTTGCAGTTCAGTCGAAGAGCCAGGTCTTGAGGTCCTTTCTGAACTTAGTTAGGGCGGTAGCTTGTCTGAGGTGCAGCTGGTGGATGGTGTTCCAAGTCTTGGCTGCCAGGTGAGAGAAGGATCTGCCTCCCGCTGTGGTTTTCCTGATGCGGGGGATGACTGTGAGGGCTTGGTCGGCCAATCAAAGTTGTCTGGCAGGGGTGTAGAAGGTTACGCGGTGGTTCAAGTATTCGGGACCGATGTTGTGGAGGGCCTTGAATGCGTGGGTGAGAAGCTTGAAGGTTATTCTTTTGTTGATGGGGAGCCAGTGCAGGTCCCACAGGTGTTTGGTAATGTGGCATTGACAAGGGATGTCGAGGATTAGTCTGGCCGAGGCGTTCTGGATGCACTGTAGTCTCTTTTGGAGCTTGGTGGTGGTGCCGGCGTAGAGTGCGTTACCATAGTCCAGTTGGCTGCTGACAAGGGCGTGAGTGACAGTCTTCCTGGTCTTGGTTGGGATCCTTTTGAAGATCTTTCGCAGCAGGTGAAGTGTGTGGAAGCATGCAGAAGAGACAGCGTTGATTTGCCGGTCCAGGGAGAGCGATGAGTCCAGGATGACGCCTAGATTTTGTGCATGGTCGGTGGGGGTTGGAGGGTATCTGAGGGCTGTGGGCCACCAGGAGATATTCCAAGCGGATGTGGTGGGACTGAGGAGAAGGACTTTGGTCTTGTCTGCGTTCAGCTTTAGGGAGTTGTAGCTCATCCAGGTGGCGACTGCTGTCAGCCCTTCGTGGACGTTTCTCTTGGCGGTGGTGGGGTCACTGGTGAGTGAGATGATTAGCTGGGTGTCATCGGCGTAGGAGACGATGTTGAGGTCGTGTCGTCTGGCGATGGCGGCGAGAGTGGCCATGTAGATGTTGAATAGGGTGGGGCTCAGCGAAGAGCCTTGGGGTACACCACAGCTGATTTCTGTGGGCTTGGAGGTGAAGGGTGGGAGTCTAACTTTCTGGGTTCTGCTGGTGAGGAAGGAGGTGATCCATTCCAGGGCATTGTCGTGTATGCCGGCATCGTGTAGTCGGTTGAGGTGAGAGATAGTGTCGAATGCTGCTGAGAGGTCTAGGAGAATGAGGGCAGCGGTATCTCCTCGGTCGAGTAGGGTGAGAATGTCGTCTGTGGTGGTGAGGAGGGCAATCTCGGTGCTGTGGTTGCTCCTGAAACTGGATTGGGAAGGGTCCAGGGTGTGGTTGGCTTCGATGTAGTCAACGAATTGCACATTGATGGACTTCTCGATGACTTTGGCCGCAAAGGGGAGCAGAGAGATTGGGCAGTAGTTCTTCGGATCATTGAGGTCAGCCGTGGGTTTTTTCAGAAGGGGTTTTAATTCTGCGTGCTTCCAATCATCCGGGAAGGTGCCGATTTCGATGGAACAGTTGATGGTGTTGCAGAGCTCGGGGGCGATGGTGTCACCCTGTTACAGTATGAGTAATTTGCTAAATATGATCAACTTTTATATATGTATTTGTGAGTGTATATATAAATATATACATGTATGTATGTGTGTGATGTAAATGCTTAGTGTTCAGCTTGCTGAAAGTTTCTCAAGGACACACCTGTTCATCATGGACAAGAATAAAGCAGTAAAATCCTTTAGTTAAAATAGTTTAGTGAAAAAGTCCAGAAGCCATGTGCGCAGCTGTCCAAAAGTCAGAAATAGCTAGAAGTGCAGAAATACAAAAATATATCTCAGAATTATACTAACCAATCACATTCAAAGGCTAACCCAAAATGGATACCCACCATTATCCATTTTGGGAAGTATTAGCTGAAGAGGCTTGTCATTTAAAAGGTATATAAGGTATAGGGAGAAGGAAGAAAGTAGAGAAGAGAGAGGAGGAAAGAGAAAGGAGACAAGTAGGCAACCTCTTACTGGGCCCAGAGGTAATTATATTATGCACTTATTTACTTTATAGCTATAAGGTTGTTTTTATGTCTGTTTACATTTGATGTAAGAAATTGTATGCAGTTATGTCAATGTGTTTTATGTAATGTATTTAATGTAACTCATATTAATGGTACCATATAAAGAAGCATAGAATATTATATTGTGTGATCTAAGATTTTGGGTGCTGTGACTAATAAAGTTGTTATATTAAGCTGTCTTTCTCACAAGCAAATTCTTTCATAAATAATAGTTATTATTATTATTATTATTAATATAAATATTATATTCCAAAATCAATAATTAATCTTCAATACCCGCTTTGTTGAAAATGTGATGCGGGCATGAGTCCGAGGGTGCTCCAGAGTGGATCGATCTCATGATTCTGATGGTGTCCTCTGTGGTGAGGGGGCTCCAGATGGTCCGTGGGGGTTAGGCGGTGGTGTATTTGGATGAGGTATTGGTGGGAGTTGGTGGGTAGGCAGTGGTGGGTGAGTTCTGGGGCACAAAGCTGTCCTAGATGTTGACGATCTTGCGGTGGAAGTACATTGCGAGGTTATCGCAGAGGTCCTGGGAGGGCGGGATGTCGTTGGTGTCGCTGTTGGGATTGGAGAATTCCTTCATGACTGTGAATAGCTCCTTGCTGTTGTGGACATTGGCATTGATTCTATCTTGGATGGCTGTCTTCTTGGTGGTTTTGATGAGGTGGTGGTGGGTAGTGATGGCTTCTTTGTAGGCTGTTTTATTTAAAGGGGTCTTGCTGGATCTCCAGGTCCTTTCCAATCACCTGCAGGTCCGGGAGGTCTGTAGATGAGGGTGCCATGGAGGGTGGTGTTGGGACTCACCTGGATCTTGAAGTGTAGGTGTTCCAAGCCTGGTGAGTGGTAGTCAGAGCTGGTTGTGACTTGGAGGGAGTGTTTGTGGACGATGGAGATGCCTCCTCCCGGTCGGTTGCTGCGATCCTTGTGGGAGATCTTGTATCCATTGGGGATGGCAATGTCAGGCATTGATATGGGGTTCAGCCAGGTTTCAGTGAGGAAGGCAACATCTGGGGAGGTGGAGTTGTGCAGGTTCCAGATTTCGATGGCGTGCTTGTGGACAGAGTGGGTGTTGAGGAGGATGCAGTTGAGGTGGTTGTGGTTGTTTTTGCGTGAGGTGACTGGCAGGTTAGTGGTTCTGAGGGAGGAGAAGGCGCGTGAGGTGACTGGCAGGTTAGTGGTTCGGAGGGAGGTGAAGGGTCCTATGGTGTTCGTCGGGGATGCGTGGTGGCAGGCAGATGATCTACCGGTGTTGAGATGGAGGAGGGTGCTGGTGTCGTAGTGGCGGTGGTTGTAGGAGCCAGGGTTAGTGGCACTGGATGCGGTCCAGACGCCGACGGGCGCTGACGGGCTTGCCTTTGTCGCACCAGCACCGTGGTTGTGCAGCAATCTCCATTAAATAGGTGCTGGGAGGTGGGAGGGCTGGGAGGCGGGTGGCAAGGCAGTGGCTGTGGAAAGAAAGTTAACAAAGGGAGTTACCTGTGCTGTGCTGGGAGGCGGGGGGCAGGGCAGTGGCTGTGGCATGGGAGAGACAAGCAGGAAGGAGATCAGGCTGAAAGAAGCTGCAGTCATTTACAAAACAATTATACTTCAATGCAATATTCTTCAACATTAGAAAGGAGTTTAATGTCTAAAAAAGACATTGAAATTTTACTATACTCCACAGTAAACTTAAGATTCATAGAATTATTCTGAAGATAGTTCAAAAACTGTTCAACAAGGTCAACTGGGCCTTTCCAAATCAACAAAATATCATCGATATATCGACCATAAAAATGAATAAATTCTTTGAAGGGATTGACATCTCCATAGACGTGGGACAGCTCCCACCAACACAAATATATCTTCAAAACATCATCATACTTAGAAAAGTTGTCAAGGAAAAATTCAATAGCCTTAATGCCTTGGTCATGCGGAATGCAAGTATACAATGAGACCACGTCTATAAACACAAAGACATATTCCGCACGCCATACTAGACTTTCCACCAGTTTAATGACATCAGTGGTATCTTTAATGTAACTCACAAGATTCAAAACAATGGTTGTAAATACCCATCTATCATTTCTGAAAGAGGCTCATTAAGTGAACCAATTTCAGCTACAATGGGTCTACCAGGGGGGTTACTACTGTCTTTGTGGACTTTGGGTAAATAGTGAAAGATGGCCATAACAGGTTGTTCAGTGAACAAAAAGTCAGTTTGCTTCTGTAATTACTCCTTTCTTTAATGCCCAATCCAAGATCTTTTTCAATTCAGATTTATAAAAAAAAAAATATAGGATTATATTTGAGCTTCTCATACACTGACACATCCAAATGCTGCCTATAGGCCTCTGTTATGTAATCTTTACGATTAAGAATGACCACCTTTCCACCTTTATTGGAGTAACGTATATAACCAGTTCTTTATTGGTTTCTAATTCTTTAATAGACAAATATTGTTTTTTAGACAAATTATCATTCCTATGATTTATAGTAGTCCTGTCAGAATTTAGCTTTCTTAATTCAATTTCTACAGTTTTCTGAAAAACCTCTATTGAACTGGATCTTGCCTGTAGACTTGTAGAGGGTAACATTTTTATTTCCCCTTCATTCTTGTTATATCCTGAACCTCCTTGTCTACTTATGGATGTGAATCTTTATTTTCTTTAGCCAGTGCCATGAGATCTAAGAATGAGCATTTGTCTGCAAAATCAAAACCACATCTAATGGGATCAAGTTTCTCTCTAATTCTCACTGTCTGACCATCACCTGCAGCTCCCAAGAAATGTTTCTTGAGGACAAGTGATCTAACAAATCTATTAAGATCAACAACAGTGTCAAACAAATTAAAGTGTGAGGTAGGAGAGAAACCGAGACCCAAAGACAATACCTCTGTGTCTGAGAAAGAACAAAAAATGACAGATTAATAACATTATTTGTATCTATGCATATTTCTGGAACTGTATGGCGCTTCTCCTCTGTGGA
Source organism: Bombina bombina (assembly GCF_027579735.1). Classification (NCBI taxonomy): domain Eukaryota; kingdom Metazoa; phylum Chordata; class Amphibia; order Anura; family Bombinatoridae; genus Bombina; species Bombina bombina. The sequence continues at coordinate 549,806,032 of NC_069503.1, forward strand.
TATTGCAGTGACTTTGGTAATAATGTCTCTGGATGCTGACTTGCACCCTCCTGATCTTCCACGTCCCCCTCTGCGTATTTTTTTCTTCGAACACTGGACTTCTGTGGGCCCCTCTCATTTATTGACTGTGAGGTAGGTGTGGTGGATGGTTGTTCATCATGGGTTTTAAGAACAAATTAAACTGCCCCTGCTGATGCTGGCAAACTTTCACTGGTAACCTCCAAGTCTGAAGAGTCATGGTCATACTCGGTGTCTGTCTCCGAAAATCTCACTCTTTTATTGTCACTACCTTGACCTTTATATATACAGGGAGTGCAGAATTATTAGGCAAGTTGTATTTTTGAGGATTAATTTTATTATTGAACAACAACCATGTTCTCAATGAACCCAAAAAACTCATTAATATCAAAGCTGAATAGTTTTGGAAGTAGTTTTTAGTTTGTTTTTAGTTATAGCTATTTTAGGGGTATATCTGTGTGTGCAGGTGACTATTACTGTGCATAATTATTAGGCAACTAAACAAAAAACAAATATATACCCATTTCAATTATTTATTTTTACCAGTGAAACCAATATAACATCTCAACATTCACAAATATACATTTCTGACATTCAAAAACAAAACAAAAACAAATCAGTGACCAATATAACCACCTTTCTTTGCAAGGACACTCAAAAGCCTGCCATCCATGGATTCTGTCAGTGTTTTGATCTGTTCACCATCAACATTGCGTGCAGCAGCAACCACAGCCTCCCAGACACTGTTCAGAGAGGTGTACTGTTTTCCCTCCTTGTAAATCTCACATTTGATGATGGACCACAGGTTCTCAATGGGGTTCAGATCAGGTGAACAAGGAGGCCATGTCATTAGATATTCTTCTTTTATACCCTTTCTTGCCAGCCACGCTGTGGAGTACTTGGACGCGTGTGATGGAGCATTGTCCTGCATGAAAATCATGTTTTTCTTGAAGGATGCAGACTTCTTCCTGTACCACTGCTTGAAGAAGGTGTCTTCCAGTTGAGCTTGACTCCATCCTCAACCCGAAAAGGCCCCACAAGCTCATCTTTGATGATACCAGCCCAAACCAGTACTCCACCTCCACCTTGCTGGCGTCTGAGTCAGACTGGAGCTCTCTGCCCTTTATCAATCCAGCCACTGGCACATCCATCTGGCCCATCAAGACTCACTCTCATTTCATCAGTCCAAAAAACCTTAGAAAAATCAGTCTTGAGATATTTCTTGGCCCAGTCTTGACGTTTCAGCTTGTGTGTCTTGTTCAGTGGTGGTCGTCTTTCAGCCTTTCTTACCTTGGCCATGTCTCTGAGTATTGCACACCTTGTGCTTTTTGGCACTCCAGTGATGTTGCAGCTCTGAAATATGGCCAAACTGGTGGCAAGTGGCATCTTGGCAGCTGAACGCTTGACTTTTCTCAGCTCATGGGCAGTAATTTTGCGCCTTGGTTTTTCCACACGCTTCTTGCGACCCTGTTGACTATTTTGAATGAAACGCTTGATTGTTCGATGATCACGCTTCAGAAGCTTTGCAATTTTAAGAGTGCTGCATCCCTCTGCAAGATATCTCACTATTTTTTACTTTTCTGAGCCTGTCAAGTCCTTCTTTTGACCCATTTTGCCAAAGGAAAGGAAGTTGCCTAATAATTATGCACACCTGATATAGGGTGTTGATGTCATTAAACCACACCCCTTCTCATTACAGAGATGCACATCACCTAATATGCTTAATTGGTAGTAGACTTTTGAGCCTATACAGCTTGGAGTAAGACAACATGCATAAAGAGGATGATGTGGTCAAAATACTCATTTGCCTAATAATTCTGCACTCCCTGTATGTCTATCTCCTTCTTGTTTCTGACACTGTCCATTTATATACTTTATTGTATTCATAGTCTTGTTTGTCTCTTAGTATTTTGTGTTTTTTGAACTGCCAAAGGTAGTCTTTAAACTCTGTAATAACTTTCTGTAACTTTGTATCATATTTGATAAAGTCAGGACTTTCACTTAAAGGACGTATATATGACTGCAGTTTTATCTTATCATTACACAGCTCTTGACGTAATTGCTTTTTGTATTCAATGAGTAGATCAATTAATGCTAACGAGCATTTTGTAAGAATTTTATTCCATCTGTCAATAAAAGCTTGGTCTGTCACCTGAAAGGAAGGAAACTTTTTTTAGACGTAGCCCGTGTGGTATACGTCAGGCTTTTTTGTACATCTGGAAGCTTTTTTTTTTTATTATTATTATTAATCCATCAGTATAACAAAACAGTACAAAAAAAAAAAACACAGAGTATGCTTACATTAGCTTCATCTATTCCTCTGTCCTCACAGAATAGATTACACATATTGAAACATTCAGTCCTTTTTCCTTTATACAATTTCCATCCATTACACAAACATAAGTTAAAGTAAACGATCCCATTTCCCTCCAGTTACATTTCCTTAATCTTGTTAACATAGGAATCGGACCTAGTGTATTCAAATCCTATCTTCTATTTGAACTACTCCTAGGAGTGTCAGTACAAACCTGAGCAAGCTGTGACATCGCTTGACATCCTGAGACCTGCGACTCAAAAAAGTTGTAGTCAATTCCTCTCTTACGATTATTTCCATACTGTTGGATATTTTTCCCCTATTATTCCCCCCCTCTTTCAGTCTAACCAAAAAGCCAACCATACATAAAAAAAGGGAAAAAAAAGAAAGAAAGCCCCGCAGCTTACCCCTTCCTCCCTATTCAGCCATTGGACATAACCACTCTCCCCTTAGATTTTCTTCCTGAATAAACATTGAATTTATAAAAGGGGAGATAACTAACTTCTTAGTATTGTTATCCAGTGAGCTAATATATTTTTCCCATTTGGCAAAGAATGCCTCAATATTAGCTTCCATTTCCATTTGAATTTTAATATGTTCCAAAAACAATTGATGCAATATACCTTCTTTAAATTCTGAAAACTTGGGTTCTTATTAGACTGACAATTTTTCAAAATTATTTTCCTACTGAAGAGAATAACTGTGTTTAATTATATAGAATTTCTCCCCACTTCCTTGTGGGTTGTTAGGAAAAACACATTCTGACTATTTACATAAATATATGTCTTAAAGATTTTTGTGGCCCAAAATGAAATTTTGCCCCAGAATCTCTGAATCACTGGGCACAACCAGAACAAATGATACATATCGGCCAGATTCAATTTACATCTAATACATGATAAGCTATCTCCCCGTCTCACCCATCGAGAGAGACACTTCGGGGTTACATAGACTTGATACAACATCTTAATTTGTTGTTCTCTATAATATTCCCCTCTCATGGCTTTCGCTACTCTCCTAACCGAACTTGTCAACAGCTCCATCTCCATCGAGATATTAGGGAACTCCCTCCATTTTAAAATGAGATATCTAATATTACTCTGGTCTTGACTTCTTAATAATGACCCATAAGTAGGTGAAATGGAAAGTTTCCCTAGCATAAATAAGAAAAGTATATGTTTTAAATCTTCATTATTCCATTCCAATTTTGGAACCCTCAGAATTTGTTCAGCATAGTGTCTAAGTTGCAGATATGTAAAAAATTGGGAATTTGTGATCCCAAATTCTGATTTACATTCATCAAAGGTTTTAACTCTATTCTCCTCTGTGTTAATTACTTGGATCAGATATCTAACCCCCGCATGGGTCCAACTCCCAAATCTTGACAAGTCGTACCCCTCCGAGAACTCTGGATTCCCCCTAATAGTTAAGTAGGGGGAGACCCTGAAGTTGGAGCCTGTTCTTGTGCAGAACTTGCGCCAAGCACGAATCGGCTGTTCAATAACTGTTAACTGTTTTATTTCTTTGGGAATCCTAGAAGGGGGCATATGGGCAAGGGTTTTTAGGGAAAACGGTGCCGCCAACCCTTCCTCTATATCATATATCGAGAAATTATCTGTCTCTGAGAACCAATGTAAAACATACTTCATATTAGCTGCTACATTGTATGATTCAAAGTCCGGTATAGCCATTCCCATACCCCTCTTCCCTGCAACATACGTTTGATGGCTATTCTGGATCTATTATTCTTCCAAATAAACTGTCTTATATATTTATTAATTACCAAACTATCTCTCCTTAATAACAGAAGTGGTATAGCTTGAAATGTATGCAAAATTTAGGTAATGATATCATTTTAATTAGCTGAACCCTACCGGATAAGGATAGAGGTAGATTCATCCATCTCTCTATGTCTTCTTTAAGAGATGTGATAAGTGGGAGAAAGTTTAAACTGTACCATTTTCTCGGATCTCACGCAAATTTCAGTCCCAAGTACGAGATGTGCTCTTTTGCTTCCTTAAATGGGGTTGTTGGCGAATCCTTAGGTTTAATCAGCCATAATATTTCCAATTTATCCTTATTTATTCCAAAACCCGTAAAGGTCTGAAATCTGTCCAAGACATCAACAATTAGTGATAAGTTATTTTCAAGATTCTGCGTGAAGATAAGGAGATCATTTGCATATATTGCCTGTTGAATTCTCAAGCATCCAATGTTAATTCCTTCTAAATGTTCCCGAAAGTATATAGCTTGGGGTTCCAAAGCTAAATTGAAAAGCAGGGGTGAGATAGGACACCCCTGTCTTGTCCCTCGTTGTAGAATAAATTTATCTGACACAATAGGCGGCTTGGGGCGCGGTGTACAGTGACGATATAATATTACCTCTAATTCCAAAATTCCCTATAGTAGTGAACATGTGATCCCAGATCAATGAGTCAAAGGCCTTTTGTGTGTCTATGGATATGATGGCTGCATCTCTGGCCACAAATGATTCCTCTTTATTCGCCACTTCGCAATAATTTATCGCCAATTCCAGTTTCCTAATATTTTTCACTAATGTCCTGCCTTTCATGAATCCAGTTTGGTCTGAATGGATGAGCGAACTAATAGCTACCTGTAATCTATTAGCTAAGATGTGTGTTAATATCTTATAGTCCACATTCAACAGGGAAATGGGCCTATAAGAGTCCATTAATTTTAAATCCTTCCCCTGTTTTGGGACCAAGACTATCCTAGATTCATTAAAATATTTAGAAGGCAATTTCCCCCCCACAAGAAAAGAGTTATACACATCACTTAACGTAGGGGTAATTTTATCCCCGATAATCTTATATAACTCGCCTGGGATATCATCCGGGCCCGGCGCCTTATTAAGCTTTAAATTACTAATGGCCTTTTTAATTTCCTCCTGGGTAATTGAAGCATTCAACATTTCTAAATCTTCCTTCTTAACTTGGGGTATTTTAATACTCTCCCAAAATGACTCTTTTTTTGGTACTCTACCGCTCTTTCCCCATACAGATTTTGAAAATATTGTTGAAATTCCTTAATGATATCGGCTGGCTGATTGAGCACTTTGTCTTTAACTCTAATAGTTGTTATGGCCTTACTTGCCTTCTGGAAATTGACCATTTTAGCTAAATATTTCCCCATTTTGTTACCATAGAACATAAACTTGCTATTCCGTCTTATTTCAGATTGCGTTTCTCTTGACATGCACCAAGTATCCCTCTGTCTTTTGGCATCTAAATACTGTTTCCAGTTCTCATTACTGTTGTTTTTTATGTAATTTTGAAATGTATTAATAATCTGATTTGTAAGTTGCAACCAATAACTATTATTTGCCTTCTTTGTTTTAACCAGGAAGGCTATTATTTCCCCCCAAATGACTGCCTTAAAAGCCTGCCACAATGTTTCTATATTCTCAACTGAATCTTTATTCTTGTCATAATACTCTTCCCATTTACTAAGCAAAAAAATTCTAAACTTCAAATTAGTATATAAACAATTTGGGAAAAACAGTTTGTTATTTGGTAACTTATT